>NC_056729.1:1972662556-1972719984 GCF_019279795.1 Protopterus annectens | reverse complement strand
GGGAAACCCCAGGAGTATTTCAATACATGAGTAACCAGAAGCAATGCCCCTTTTACCACACGTTCCACAAACACCCCAAGGGAATGGGTTGAACTGTTATGCCCGGCTACAGTTAATCTATAAGGAGGGTGGTGCACATTCTTGTGCACTTTGGGTATTCCAAAAATTGTGTGTTCTAGTGGATGGTCATTCATTAAAAATGTTAAAACCTCTTCATTCATAGCCCCTTGGTATAGGCTTTCCTACAGAAATAATTGTAACCTTCTATGGGCTATATATATTTCATTGAGAGATGCTGGTGTTTATTTGTCAGTGACCTGTAACATTGTTGTGAGGTCATTAACGTAATCCATTTTATCCACCAGTATAACCCCTCCTCCTTTATCGGGTTTCATAACCCGTATTAAATCAGTTTCCCGAAAATAATCCAAAACTAATACCTCTTCCCTGGTCAAATTAAAATAATCATTTTTATAAAGTTGGTGTTCCTGGAAAATATCCTTCAGACAAAAGTTTTCATAGTGTGCTAACATCGGGTGCAAAGGTGGATTAAAAAGACTTTTTTTCCTTAATCTAACCTGATTCCCCATGTATTCACTTTTACCTTTAAACCGTATTTGGAAATTCAGTTTTCTTATATATAGTTTAAAATCTATTAATACTTCAGAAATGTCAGTTTTTTAGCTGGGACAAACTTAAACCCCTTTTCAAATAGTGAAAAATGAACTTCATTAATGGGAGTACCCATATAGTTGAAAATGTTGAAGCCATTTAAGCTTAACATTTTACCCCCAAAACCTGACATAATCTGCTTTGCTTTACCAGAATTATCTAATATCTGATGTTCATCGTGTTTCACTGTTGCAGTCATTACACTTGGGTTATCCTGCTGGCAGGCTACCCGCAGTCGGCCTGAATTCCAAAGTCCTTGTCCGGCGTCGGTTGCTGTCGCCTCTTCCCTGACGTCAATGCGCCAGTGGTCTATAAGATGCAGCCGACGCCATTTTCTTCAGTCTTTCTTGCCGCGCGGTGCCCGAAGCAAAAGCAGTTCGCAAGTGCCAGTTGGCCAACTCCTGAGATTTTCTAACTCGAATTTCAGATCCGAAGTCTTCAATAAAGCATAGTACCCCATGAGGGAAACTTTTTCTTGCTCCAGACCGATGTCAGTAAAAGTTACCAATTGTATTTCTTGTGGGAAGCAAATACCTCATAAGGATTTTCACTCTTACTGTATTCCTTGCCTAGGCCCTGACCACGACGTTGCTTGTTGTCGGTTTTGTGCTAGATTTAACCAACGCACTATTAAGCATCGGTACGATTTTGCCTTTCATTACTTTGGCCTCAGATTCAATTATACAATGCCGGCGGAACCGACGACCGGAGTCTATAAAAAACGCAAGGATAAAGACAAGGACAGGCATCTGAGGTCCAAAACCGACAATGAGGCTTCCTCTAAGTTAGTCATCGGTTCACCGGTTCTCAGTGAGGCGCTTTCGCAGCCCCTGACACCCGCTACCTCAGAGCCACAGGCCGCTTCCGACTCCCACGTGGAGCCAACTGGGCTTCTGGAAACTCAAGGTACTGGATCCTCGGAAACTATTCCTTCAGATGGGTCCGGAGCCACTGTGCAGGCATCGGCTTCTGAGGGTGTTTTCAGACCGACACAGTTATATGTAAAGCCATATTCAGTTTCAAAGCCAAAGACTAAAGCAGCTCTAAAGACAAAGAAACAAGTACAGCATTCTCCAAGACAGACTTCCATGCCTAAAAAACAGATGCTCAAAATGGCCGAAGACCTTATTACTTTGATCAGGGGTTCCCATCCCCCTCCTGATAAGAGGCCTAGGCAAGAGACAGATTATGAATCTTCAGATCAGGTTTCCATTTCCTCTGATCAGGAATAACTCTCTTCCTCCCTATGAGGATTCTGATGCTGAAGAATCCATTCCTTCAGCTTCTCCTCCTGAGGATTTCTCTTTTGGAGAAACCCTGCATACTATGAGGGAGTACTTTCACTGGGAGAGCCAGGATTATTCAGAATCCAAGAAAAGGCTCAGAGATTTTGTTTTACTTCCTCAGCACAGGCCCCTTGCTATTCCTCCTGTTCCGGACATTGTAGATGTTTTTTCAGAGTCGGGCCTGTCTCCAGACTCTATACCCCCTGCACCCATTAAGCCAGACAAGTACTACAGGGTTCCAGACTCTCATAAATTTCTATATAAAAACTCTGCAGCTGACCCAGAAACTATATCTCAGGGTCCTAAAGGGGTCAAAGCTTCCACCGCAAAAAACCCTGTTCCCTCTGATAGGGATTCTAGAGCACTGGACAGATGGGGGAAAAAAGTTTACACTTCTGCTACCTTGGCTGTAAGGGCTTTATATTGTCAGTTTCATATGCTTAAATATCAGCAATACCTGATGTCACTGTAAAAACAGAAAATGTTGGCAAATTCTGAATGTGCTGAAAACAAGGAAATGCAGGATTTATTGCATGCAGCTGAACAGGTGGGAAAACATACTTTGAAATGTGGTTTTGATTTTTTGGAGGCCTCGTGTAGGGCAGCTGTAACGGGTTCTGTGATTAGGAGGCATGCTTGGTTCAAGGAGCAGGATCTGCCTGATCATGTTAAAGCAAAATTATTAGATGCTCCATTACAGCATGATACTTTGTTTGGTGTTAAGGCAGAAGAGGTGTTGAAGAAAATGGAGGATAAAGCGAAATATATGCAGACAGTTAAGGATTTCTTACAGGTACAGCCACCCAGATTTAGCAGGAACTGGCCTTCAAAAAATTGGTCCTTTCCAGTGTCAGACCACAAAGAGGCAGATCTCAGCCCCAAGGCTCATACAGGCCTAAACAATGGGGTGCTTCTACCTCCAAAAGCGGAGAAGACAAATCTCATCCTTATAGGAAGCAGTCCCAATGACTTTCCTCTACCAGTACCAAGCACTTATCTTTTTAATGCTCCCTTAGGCCAATACAGGAGCAGGGACAAGGATTTTACTCAAGGCTTTTCTTGGTACCCAGAAAGGACAAAGACTGGAGACCAATACTGGACCTGTCTATTCTAAACACTTTTCTGGACGTTCCAAGGTTCAAAATGTTGACTCTGCAGCAGCTTCTGCCCATGCTGGGCAAGAAGGCTTGGCTTTTAACCTTGGACTTAAAAGAGACATACCTGCATGTCCCAATCAGACAGTCGTGCAGAAGATACCTCAGATTAATAGCTGGCTCAATGCACTAACAGTTCTCTGCACTGCCCTTTGGCTTATCTACTGCGCCCAGGGTCTTCAGAAAATGCCTGGCACCAGTAATTGCTTTTTGCAGACAAAGAGGAATTCAAATATATCCCTACTTGGATGACTGCCTTATTCAAGCAGAGAACAAGGACATTCTACTAAAACATCTGGCGTTTGTAAAAAGATTGCTAATTTGCCTAGGGTACACAGTAAATGAAAAGAAATCAAAAATAGTACCCTCTCAAGAGATAATATTCCTGGGTGCAAGCTTACATACAACTGCCCAGATGGCCTATCTCACCCCAGACAAACAAAGGCAACTGACTTCTTACTTTGAAATGTTGGCAACAAAAACCCAGTTATCTGCAAGAAAAATTCTGCAGGCTTTGGGCTTCATGGCATCCTGCATTCTGTTAATTCCATATGCAATACTGCATATGAGGAAACTTTAATGGTATCTAAAAAGTGTTTGAACTCAACATTGCTACAGCCTGGCAAAACGTATTATCCTCATTCCCTGCCTGCAACAGGAGTTTCGATGGTGTGCACAGGCCTGTCACCAAAACAAGGCACAGCCTTTCACTTTACCCACTGACAGGCAGACAACAACAGATGCATCAGATTATGCCTGGGGGGCCCACATGGCAGGAAAATGTATTCAGGGCACAGGACCCTCAAGCCAAATGCATCTTCATATCAGTCTAAAAGAAATGCTGGCTGTCCAAAATGCCCTGACAGCTTTCAAGGATCTACTTCATCCAGGACAACTGCTGATAAAGACGGACAATACTACAGTCTTGTTTTACATAAACAAGCAGGGAGGCACGCATTCCTACCCCCTCTGCAGACAAGCCATGATTTTGTGGAACACAGCATTGACTTATCAAGTGCACCTGCAAGCACAATTCCTGCCAGGAAAGACAAATACTCTGGCAGACGAACTAAGCAGAAACCTCGTGGATCCTCACGAGTGGAAACTAGATCCACAAATCTTCAGCATAATAACAAGGAAATGGGGATGCCCAGACATAGCTCTATTTGCCTCCCCTCACAACTGCCAACTACAGAGATTTTGTACAAGGACTTATCACAAGCTAGCATGGAAAGTGGATGCTCTATCATTCAGCTGGAAAAACCTTACAGTATATGCCTTTCCTCCACTGCCTCTCCTCCCCAAGGTACTCGTCAAGGTCAGACAAGAGAAGCCAAAAATGATCCTGATTGCCCCAGACTGCCCACGCCAGCACTGGTACCCAATCCTAAAGAGCTTGTCTCAAGGCCCAGCCTGGACATTACCTCAAATTCCTTATTTACTGACCCAACAAAGCAATCAGATACTGCACAGCCAACTCAAAATCCTAAATATGGCTGCATGGCGGATAATGTAACCATTCAGGACACACCTCTCTCCAAAGCAGTTATGGATGTTATCCTGGAGGCCAGGAGGCCCAGCACCAGAAAATCATATGCAGAAAAATGGAAGAGATTATGTGCTTGGAACCAGGCACAAGGAATTGAACCACTTGTTCCAAATATTCCTCAGATTTTACAATACCTAACTGAGATGTTGGACTAAGGCCTATCCTTTTCATCGATTAAGATCTATGCCTGTGCCATTTCAGCTCATTACAACACGGACCCACCTATTTTTTCACATACGTTACTAAGGCAGTACCTCAGAGGGGCCAAAAACATAAGACCCCCAAGAAGAGCACCAATACCTGCATGGGACCTCATCTTTGTCTTGGATAAGCTCACACTGCCTCCTTTTGAGCCAGCCAGTACAGCCAAGATAACATTTTTATCATGGAAAACAGCTCTGCTCCTAGCAATAACTTCAGCAAGAAGAGTCTCAGAGTTGCAGGCATTAATGGCTGTGGAACCTTTTATCATTTTCCATCCAGACAGGGTTTCTCTAAGGACAAACACAACATTTATGCCTAAGGTAGTATCCAATGTGGCTCTCAATCAAACCACTCATTTGCCTACATTTTATCCAAATCCCCAGAATAAAGGGGAGAGACTTCTGCATTCTTTGGACATACACAGACAGCTACTCTTCTACTTGGACAAAACTAAAGCTTTCAGAAAGTCTAAGCAACTTTTAGTGGCATATGCTGCAGAATCACAAGGAAAGCTATCGCAAAGCAAACTATTTCAAAATGGATAGGACACTGCATTCGTTTCTGCTATTCACAACATGGCAAATCAGTGCCTAAGGGCATTAGGCCACATTCGACCAGGGCAGCAGCCACCTCAGCAGCCTTCCTCAGAGAAGTACCAACCAAGGATATTTTGGAGGCTGCTACTTGGACTTCAGTGCACACTTTTACAAAACACTACCACTTATCTCTTTACTCTAAATCCAGAGCAGGCTTTGCCACTGCTGTTCTGCAGGGCCTCATAGCCACTCCTAATTCTATTTAGACCCAGCCACCCAACCTCAGCTTTGAGATTCAACCCAAGTGTAATGACTGCAACAGTGAAACACGATGAACATAGTACAGTTGTGTACCTACCATAAATGTAGATGTTCGAGTGTATTAACTGTTGCAGTCCAGGTTATCCACCCACCATCCCCCTTTCTTTGCTGGGACTTATCTGTACTTCTCTATTCTATACAACCTATGTGGTGTATTTGCTTGTAGATGAAGGTAATGTTTATTTTAGTGCATGCTTTTTATAAGCAATGATTTTAGCCTTCCCTTTTGGGGGCACCTGACATCTGGGGCAAGAAAAACTGAAGAAAATGGCATCGGCTGCATGTCGTATACCCCTGGCGCATTGACGGAAGGCTGTCTGAACATTGTCACCCCCCCCCCCCCGTCAAGGTCATAATTTAGGGAACCAGTGTCCAAATCATCATTCCCTTCCCTGATGCCATCACCATTTACCCCAAAATAACTCTTGGGAAGTGGGTAACCTTCTTTTTGTTTGTATTCAGTTTCATCCCTTTTAAGCTTTTTAGTTTTCCTAATAACATTATCTTTCACTTGCTCCTCAATGTTGTTAAACATTTTATCATATCTGGCTTCAAAACTTAAACTGTTGTCATTTAAAATTTCAGTATTCAATATGTTCACGTCATCCAAAAAAACTTTAATTCCATTATTCATTTTTATAATAAAATGCAATAGTTCTAAGCCATGTCTATCGAACATGGCTAGTAATTCGTCCACCTCTGGTTGACCCATGGCCAACCCATTAGGAAACTTGTACATCCTAAGGCCTTTAGGGACCCTTTGTAGTCGTATGCACTCAGCAAGGTATGCGTTATCAGTTTGAATATTACGTCCCTTGCTAATCTTAACCTTTAAGTCCCGAAGTCTGTGGTGAATGTCCGTTGGTTTGTTTGGTCGGGATTCGTTGAAAAAAAAAAATGGCTCGTTGCTCATCCATTGATTAAACCGTAACATGCAGTTAGTATTATGTTGCAAACTTGCTGCCACGGTCTGACCACAGGGTAAACTAGTCTGTGATGCCGCATCTCCTAAAGGTTCCACACTAGAAGAAAAACTGTTTGTAAAACCGGAAGTAGTCATTAATCCTGAAGGCGTGTGTGTGCCATGGGCACCTGGTAGTTGTAGTTTGTCCAAAATAGTCTGCATCTGCTGACATTGTTTTTCCAAAAGTAAAGTTAATTGTCCAATCGCCCCTTCAAACCCTGTAACAGTATTGTTACAGTTAGAACCCACCATTGGGTTAGAATTAACCAGGTTGTCTGCTGCTCCATTCGGTTCCATTTTACTGGTCAGGAAATGCACCTCAAACCGGCAATGATGGGAAATGCTCTCAGTGCACACTAAACAAAACTCCAACCACCAAAACGTGCATCGAATGGTGAACAGGAACAACTAGTAAGCAAAGCACCACACCTGAGGCCAAATTCCCACAGCAGTCCACAAATTAGACCCGATGTTCCAATAAAGATGAAAAGTTTAATAACAGACAATGAATATACAGACAGTGGGGAAGCGCTTTTGTCTGTCTCAGTGCAAACTTTATCAAAACCAAAAGTGCTTGACTCCACATCCTTTTAAATAATCAACCCAATTAATAAATCAAACAATTCTTAAAAAGACAAAACATGTTAAAAAAACAACTTATTTCATTAAAAAAGTTTTAAAAATACTTCACTAGACTTTACAGAAACGTGTTCAATCATGCCAGGGCAAACATTTAAACGGAGTTGCCACTTCAACTCAGCCTACTCAATCTGGTTTGATCAGTACACAGAATCACAATTATGCCCTTTTTAAACATACACTCACTTGCCCGGTGTTTTCTGGCTTCAAATTTGGTATTTTAGAAGTGGTTGTCAAAAATGTCGGGGGGGGCAAGTGGTCAAACCAGATTGAGAAGGCTGAGTTGAAGTGGCAAGTCCGTTTAAATGTTTGCCAGCCCCCTGGCATGAGTGAACATGTTTTTGTAAAGCCTATTTTGATTGAAAAGGCTTTGATACTTCAGTGAAATATTTTTAAAGTCTGCATTGAGATAGACGAAAGCGCTTACGTACTGCCTGTATATTCACTGTCTGATATTAAACTTTTCATCTTTATTGGAACATCTGGTCTAATTTGTGGACTGTTGTGAGAATTTGGCCTCAGGTGTGGTGTTTTGCTTACTAGTTGTTCCTGTTCACCACTCAACACACGTTTTGGTTGTTGGAGGTATGTATATATATATATATATATATATATATATATATATATATATATATTTAGAGAGAGAGAGAGAGAGATAGATATGTGTGTATATATATATATATATATATATACACACATAGAGAGAGATGTGCAGTGTGTGTGAACCAGAGATGTGCTGGTTGTGCCAGGCTTCTTCCATATGTAGCCTTCAGCATTCAAGTGCTGTATTATACAAATGAACTGAGGAAACTTAGCAAACTTTACCCCCCCCCCCCTCACTCTCCAAAGGGCCTATCTCCAGACTGGAAGATTGCAAAGCCCCTGTAATCAGATGCACAGGTAAAGACCGTGCTCTCCAAAGCCAAGAACACAGCATCCATGGGACCGGACAACATCCCAGGCTGCGTTCTGCACAAGCTGCAGAACGAACTGGCACCCCAGCTGAGTGAGTATCTTGTTCAACCATAGCCTCACTTCAGGTTTATTGCCTATGGAATTTCGCACAGTGACAGTTATCCCACTCCACAAAGGGGGCGCTACCACTGACCCCGGGAACTACTGCCCCGTTAACCTGACGAGTCGCCTGGTCTGCAAGGCCATGGAACACATCATCCTGCAACTTATAAACAAAGACATAGGTAACCTCCAAACTCTGGACCCCACTCAGTTTGGTTTTGTAAAAGGTAGGTCATGCCTCCTAAACCTGATTGACCCCGTAGACGAGGGTAAGGTGGTGCACACAGCCTATCTTGACCTCGCCAAGGCTTTCGACACCATCTCCCACTCTGGTATTATAGGTAAACTCACTGGACTAAGCATAAATCCATATGTCACAAGATGGGTGGCCAACTGGCTCACTGACAGAACCCACACAGTGAAAGTAGCAGACTCCAAATCTGACTACAGACCAGTGACAAGCGGAGTACCACAGGGTTCGCTCCTGGGTCGTCTCCTGTTCTGTATCTACTTCTCTGAAGTCCAGGCTAATGCAGCTGAGCTCTGGCTGACAAAATTCGCAAACAACTGCAGTCTAGGAGCCATAATAGATTTGCCTAAGGATGTGGACATTCTACAAAGAGGCCTCACTGGGACTGATGCTTGGTGTCAAAGTCATGGCCTAAAGCTCAATGCCAAGAAGTGCATTGTCATCCCCTTTGGGAAAAACACCATACCCATGAACTACCACATAGGCAGTAGCCTACTAAACACCAAAGTGTGATGAGAGACCTTGGGACACAGGTGGACAGTAGTCTGTCCTGTGATAATCACGTCGTCACAGTAGTCACGATATCCTTCTACGTGGCACACCTCATCACAAAGGGGTTCTCCTGAAAAAGAGAGGTCATCGTTCCTCTCTACTCATGCCCCATCAGACCCATTATAGAGTACAATGCCCTGTTTGGCATGTACCTCGCAAGACATCTGCAGCAACTAGAAAGGCCACAGAAGTACCTCACTAGTAGGATTACTAGCCTCAAACAGATCTCATACGCAGACAGTCTCAAAAAACCCCAGCTCTGCTCCATTGCATATCGCCTACTCAGAGGCGACCTCTGCCTAACGTACAAAGCCATGTTTAACCAAGATCTGATGGACATGCTACACTTAAAGAAATCCCAATCTCTCCGAACCACACTCTCTCCAGGGACCTAAACCTTGTCACTACAATAAACAGAACATGCTGGAGGGATAGATTCCTGCCCCAGAGACTTCCCATGCTCCGGAACAGGTACCCATTCATGTCAAATAGAGCTCCTCATTGGCCCTCTTTTTAAGAGAAATCTTGACAATTGGATAGAAAACAGCAAATTCATCCCGGGGATCACTGCTGTGGCGCTGCTTGACAGGGGCACAGGAAAATAATTTTCTTGAGTGGCGAAAGCCAGGGAACCTCGATTGGCTGGGCTTATATAAGGCCCTAGGGCCGATAGCCTAGTACCTACCTATGAACCTGTAAGGTGTAGCAGGCCCTTGTACCTCTGAGCCTACACATCACCAGATAGGGGTGGCGTTAGTGCAGAAAATCAGAAATACCCTCATGGCAGTGCAGATGACAGCTGCACCACAAAAAGCTTGTGACCTTTTGCTGGTGACTGAATGGACTTGGCAACAGAAGCTAGACGGTCATGAGCCCAGCCGAGAATTGAACTGGGAAACCATTTATTTTGAGGTGTCTGTGAACTGAATATTGGAAGGATATGAAAAAGTATAAACATATTTTTATGTGAAAGAAAAGAAAGAATGCTTGTCTGAGGCCTAAATGACCTCCTGAACTTCTTGAATTACCAAAAAAGGTTAGTTGATTGGGGTGGTGTGGAGTATACTTCCTTGTAATGGGCAGCCACAGAAGGGCCAGATTGCATTTGGGATTTTTAACTGTTGATGTCTTCTAGTCAAGCTTAAAACTTTTCTTCTAAGAGCAGAACCATCTGTTTACTGATGCTCTGTAAATGTTCCATCTCTCTCTTGGTGATTTTTTTTTTCTTTTTAATAAACAGCTAAGGTTATCACTCAGAAATTAGTGCAGTCAGTTTGGGATACTGCATTTACTTGTTCTAATCAGGTGAGAATGAGGTGGACTTCAAAATTATTTCCCCACTGGATTGCATCAGAACTCAAAATGGTCCTGTGAGCATTCCCAGTCTTTCTTTTTTTAATTTTCATTATGTTATGTATAGGGTTGTTTGTTTATAATTCTGGGAATGTATTTCTGTTTCATTGGTATATTGAGTGGCTCTGGAGGACCTAAGGCAATGAAAATGTCACTCTGAGGTACTGGTGGTGCTTTTATGGAACAACTGTTGGATATTCTTCTTTGCTCTTTCTTTTTTTTCTGAACCAGCAATATAAGACTCAGTTATACAGAATGCCATTGGAGTAAATATAGTTCTCTTCCAAAATCTAAAATCACTAACTCACCTGAGCTTTGATAGTGCTATAGGCTTATTGCTGGGAGTTGGCAGCTTTATTTATGTCATGCATGTAACACTGTGATGGTGTGCAACTGCTGAGTCTTTCCCATGCTGATTTTGACTGTCTCCTTGGTCATTGCAATTGCATTATTACTCATGCCCATAGAACTGACTGCATTTATTGTATATTTGGTTTTACTGTGCTGTTGAGAGGAGTACAGACGAGCTAATGTGAGAATTTTGACTTAAAAAACAACTGTGTTCTGTAATGTTTTAATATACAGGTGTCCCAAAACAGTGGAGAACTTTTGTGTTCACAGTCGGAATGGATACTACAATGGACATATATTTCACCGGGTCATTAAGGTAACATTCCATTTATTTCTTGGACCTTTTCAATCTTTCTTGTATGCTAGTCAAGAAAAAAGTTTTGGGTAAAAAAAAATGTGGCAAACCCTTTTTTTTCCTCTCAGGGTAATATTTAAAAGTACTCTTCGCTCTATCCAGCACACATGAACTTGCCAGCTATTCTTTACTCACCAATTTTAGTTGGGGTCTGTATTAGCATTTTTATGTCCCTTAAAAAATGTATGTGTGATAGTTTTTCTGCAAGCACTCCTAACTTAAGCTCTATTGCTTGTTATTTGAATGAACTTAATTATTTTGTGATTTCTTACCTTGCAAGCAGTTTCCTCATTCTGTTCATAATGGAGACCTGTTACTGTGGGTTGATTCCCTTTTTTTGAGTATTTCCTGTCATTTCCCAATCCCCATAAGACCAGTCTAGAAGTATTTAACCCTTGCTGTTTCAGAATGCGGAGTCCTATCACTGACCACTTCTGTTTTTTCATCATTCTGAAAAAGTGGAGGATCTGTTCATATTCCTTTTGTCATTTGGCCTTTCATTTCCTCAGTATCAAAAAGGCAACCTCTGATTTTTTTATTTTATTGTAGCTTTTCTGTTTTATTTATTTTTAATTAACATTTGTTTACCAAGAAAGTCTGACTGGGACAGAGCCCATTTTCAGCGCAGGCCCAGGGAAAAACACTCCAGACACATGTCTTTAGAATGTGGGAGGAAATCTGAGCACCCAGAGGAAACCCACATGAACGCAGGTAAGACAGGCAGACATTGCGCAGAAGGCACACCAGCCAAGAATTGAACCAGAGAGCCTCTTATTGCGAGGTGACAACGTTGACCTCTGCACCACCCAGTTTGTTTCAAGGCAAATTGCTTTGGAGATTTTTTTAGGTAATTTTATCTTGGTACCTGTTGATGAGACAAGTATCAATTTGGCAGTTACATTTATCTGCACACCTGTCTGCAGCAGCAGATCCAGCAACACCCTCTTTGGATCCAAGCTCTTTGGATATGAGACTTTACCAAAAACTAGGTACTCATCCACTATTGATCCAGTACCTTCCAGAGTACCTTTTGGTTTTTTTGGAATGCCAACATTCTGTCGCCATCTTTAGCTTCCTCTCATTCTTCCAGAAGTCTGACCGAAGCTGATGTGGACAGAATGATATGAAGATTTCTCTTGGCACAGATACAGATTGGAGGTCTCCTGGCTCCTACCTCTTCAGGTCAGGAAGCCCTAGTTCAGACTATTCCAGCTCCTTCTCCAATATGTCCATCCATTTCAGAGCTCTTGGATCTGAGTATGCCAGAACCATCCAGATCAGATCCGAAGATATTTGTATATTTGGCTCTGAGGAAGCCTGAGTGCTTCAGTGGTTTTGGAGCTGGGTGACTCGCAGAGCCATATAGTTCCTGTCGAATCTAAGATGTTAGTCGGCTCCAAAGTTGTCTGAGCCATCTCTGCCTCTCACAGCCTCTGCACTGGACAGCTTGGCTCTGACTGCTGCCTCTGGTGGATTGCATTCTGGGCAGATGGAGTCAGTGGGACAGAAATGTGGCTTGTCAGCTGCCTTCTCTCTGGAGCGCTCTGACTTTGAGGTGTTGACGAGAATTTTCTCTGCCTTGGCATGATTGACTGTCTATCCCCCCTCGGATCTTCCCTTTGGATTCCAGATGTTTCTGCACTTTGAGCCACGTCATTCTGTGCCACAGGGACAACCAGCTCAGTCTCCAGGCTACCCAACAGGGTATTAGTCTCTTCTGACACTTCACCAGAGCATCCCACAGAGGAAGCCTCTAGGAAGAGGAAGTACAAGAGGAGTCACTTGGACTCCCCTCAGGAGTCCGTCACCAAGGATACTGATTTCGATGAAGGGGAAGGTTCCCCAAGATCATCACCTGAAGATGTCTCATTCAGAGACATTCTTGACATCTTTAAGCAGAGGAGTGTTTGGTCCTCCAATAACCCATCCACAGAGGAATTGGTATTCCTGGAGGCCTTTGAAGCTACCCCATCTACTTCCAGGGTTACTCCGCCCACTGATCTGTAGGTGAGCATCAAAGGAGCCTGACTCAGTTAAGCCAGTTCCCAAAAGACCAGATCAGATTCTGGCTCCACCTGTAGGTAGGGAATTGTGAAGCAAAGGAGTGCCCATAGATGCTATGGTTGTGCCAGCGGCAGCAGCCACCAAGAATGAACTTGCTGAGCAGAGTTCCTATGTCTGTCCCCTGTCTAGGGGATTGGACATATTTGGAAAGCGTGTATATGCTTCAGCGACTTTTACCCCAAGGTCGCTGATCCTACCTGGCACACTTTCAGACTACAAAGGGACTTGATAAAGGAACTTTCAAAATCCCTTTTTGGGACCACTGCTGCTGAGGCTCAAGCTTCGGTGTTCTCACATTTGGCAACCCTACAGTCTATTCTAATTTGTCCATGAGGCTTATCTCACATGCAGCTGAAGGTGCGTGAAGGCCAGCGGGTTCAAGCATTTCCATCAGGAGGCATGCCTGGATGTGCTTGTGTGATTTTATGGA
Source organism: Protopterus annectens (assembly GCF_019279795.1). Taxonomy (NCBI): domain Eukaryota; kingdom Metazoa; phylum Chordata; order Ceratodontiformes; family Protopteridae; genus Protopterus; species Protopterus annectens. Next base: position 1,972,706,287 of record NC_056729.1, on the reverse strand, counting down.
CCCCTTCAAGTTCTTGTTAGTCAGTGCACCCTTTGTAGGTAGTTTGTTGGTTGGCCCTAAAGTTACTCATACACTCCAGTGTGAAAAGGACAGAAGGATCCTCTCTGCAGTGGGTGTACTTTTATCAGCTCCTCAAAGATTCCCTTTTCTATGGATCAGTGAGGTGCACAAAATATGTGGTTCAGAAAATCCCTGGGTCCTTTCAAAGATCCATGTGGAGATAGTTCCGCCAGGGGCAAGAGGGGGGGGGGACTCTAATGGATGATGCCCATGTGGCAGAGGAGGCCCGCAGAACCATGGGTCCAGAGATTCCTTTTCCAGTAGACCCTACCAGTGCTCCTGAAAGGAGACCCAATTGTTCCCCTTTGGAGATAGTCTGTGGTCGGTTATCCTTGCACCAAAGAGCCTGGCTGGACATCACAAGAGATACGTGGGTGCAGAGGATCCTATCCAGAGATTGTATTCCCTTTTCCGTAAAACCTCCTTCTGTATCAAACTTTCCTGATGTTCCATCCAGTCATAGGAAAGCAGCAGCACTAGAAATACAAAAGCTACTCGAAAGAGTTTCATCCAAGAGGTCCCACCAGAACAGATAGAATCTGGAACTACTTAAAGGAGAACTGCACCCACAGACTCAAAAAAACTTGTTTATTTCATCATGGTTTGGTGTTTCATATATTTTATCACCACCCTGGGACTATTTGCAGGTTTTTAAATATTTTTATGTGTAATCTCTGAGTCTGACCACATGGCATCTAGCATCTTGAAGTGATGTTGATTGTTTAGTCTGCTGCCTCTAGGTATCCCACAATGCAGTGCTTGTCTGTAAAAAAATCACGCAGGTCTCTGTCTTCCTGAAGCTCCTGTCACTGCATTGATTTTAAATGCATGCACTGCTGTCTGTCAGTCTGTTATTTTTAAGTAACATTTCATGCCATTCAAAGACTAAAACACAGTGCAAATGCCACAGAACAGACTTTAAATGATTTTTACTGCTGCTGCTTTTTAGAATGGCTAAATTGCAGTCTTTTCTGAAGCCCGGGTTGTACTACTTCGACTCATCTGTCATCATCCTTCATACCTAACTTCCCTAGCTGTTGGTGCTAAAGGTAATTTGAGCTGATTGACAGCTCACAGCATGAGACTTGACTCGTGTACCGTTTCTTTGATGTTCTTCATGTTTCACTGTTGCAGTCATTACATTGGGTAATCCTGCTGGCAGGTTGCCCTCAGTCGGCCTGAATTCCAAAGTCTTGGGTCCTGCATTGGCTGTCGTTGCCCCTTCCCTGACATCAGGTCATCAGAGGTATAAAAGAAGCAGCCAACGCCATTTTCTTCAGTCTTTCTTGCCGCGCGGTGCCCGAAGCAGAAGCAGTTCGCAAGTGCCGGTTGGCCGACTCCTGAGATTTTTGAGTTCGAATTTCAGATCCAAAGTCTTCTATAAAGCTAAGTACCCCGTTGGGGAAACTTTTTTCTTGCTCCAGAACCGATGTCAGAAAAAGTTAATTGTATTTCTTGTAGGAAGCAAATACCTCATAAGGACTTTCATTCTTACTGTATTCCTTGCCTAGGCCCTGATCATAACTTTCTGGGTTGTCGGTTTTGTGCTAGATTTAACCAACGCACTGTTAAGCGTCTGTATGATTTTGCTTTAAACTACTTTGGACGCAGGTTTAATTATCCAGAAATGTCGTTGGAAAGCCATCTGACTACCGGAGTTCACAAAAAACGCAAAGAAAAAGAAAGGCAGCCGAGGCCCAAAACCGATGACGAAGCTTCTCCTAAGCCAGTCGCCGGTTCTCAGTGAGGCGCTTTCGCAGCCACTGATGACTGCTAGTTTAGAGTCGCAGGCCGCTACCGACTCCCACGTGGAGTCGGCCATGCTGCTGGAAACTCAAGGTATTGGAGCCTCGGACGCTAATCCTTCAGATGGGTCCAGAGCCGCTGAGCAGGCACCGGCTTCTGAGGGTGTATTCAGACCCAAACATCTATACATTAAATCGGCTTCAAAGGCAAAGACTAAAGCACCTTCAAAGGCAAAGAAGCAAACTCATGAGCCACGTGGACAGGCCTCCATGCCCAAAAAACAGATTCTCAAAATGGCCAAAGACGATTACCTTGATCAGGGGTTCCCATCCTCCACCTGATAAGAGGCCTAGGCAAGAGACTGACTATGAATCTTCAGATCAGGTTTCCATTTCTTCTGATTCCTCTTCAGATCAGGAATATTCTTCCCCCCATGAGGATTCTGAGGCTGAAGAAATCCATACCTTCAGCTTCTCCTCCTGAGGACTATTCTTTTGGGGGAAACCTTACATACCATGAGGGAGCATTTCCACTGGGAGAGCCAAGATTTTTCAGAATCTAAAAAGAGGCTCGGGTATTTCCTGTTGCTACCTCAGCACAAGCCACTAGCCATCCCTTCTGTGTTAGACATTGTTGATGATGTGTTTTCGGAGTCTAGCCTTACCCCTGACTCCTTACCTCCAGCTCCTGTTAAGCCTGACAGATATTACAGGGTTCCTGACTCACATAAATTCCTTTTTAAAAACCCTGCTGCAGACCCAGAAACTATTTCTCAGGGTCCCAAGGGAGTTAAGGCTTCCGCTGCAAAAAACCCTACCCCTTCTGACAGGGATTCTAGGGCACTGGATTGATGGGGGAAAAAGGTTTACACATCTGCTACCTTGGCTATAAGGGCCTTAAACTGTCAGTTTCATATGCTCAAATATCAGCAACATGTCATGGCATTGCTTAAACAGAAAATGTTAAACTCTGAATGTGCAAAAAACAAGGAAATGCAGGATATATTGCATGCAGCTGAACAAGTTGGAAAGCATACTTTGCAATGTGGTTTTGATTCTTTAGAGGCCTCCTGCAGGGCTGCAGTTACAGGTTCTGTAATTAGAAGGCATGCTTGGTTAAAGGAACAAAATCTGCCTGATCATGTTAAAGTTAAAGTATTAGATGCACCTTTACAGCATGATAATTTGTTTGGTGTTAAGGCAGAAGAGGTGTTAAAGAAAATGGAGGACAAGGCTAAATCTGTGCAAACGGTCAAAGATTTCTTACAAGTACAGCCACCTAGGTTTAGTAGACACTGGCCAACAAAGAATTGGTCCTTTCCTGTGTCAGACAGACCTCAAAGGGGCAGGCCCAGATGCCCTAGAGGAAGATCCCAGGCGCAAGGTTCATACAGGTCAAAGCAATGGGGTGCTTCTACCTCCAAAAGTGGAGAAGACAAATCACAACCTTACAGGAAACAGTCCCAATGACTTCCTCCTGCCTGCACCAAGCACTTATTTCCTGGCAGCACCCTTAGGGGGAAAATTAGCACTTTTTTCTCAAAATTGGCACATTATAACCCAGGACAAGTGCGTTCTAAATATCGTGTCACAAGGCTTACAAGTTCCATTTCCATACCCTGCCAAAGGCAAACGGCTGCCCAGACCTGCCAAAAAATCAATGGGCAGAGGCACAAAAACAAGTCTCATCCCTCATGGACATGAGGGCCATTCAACAAGTGCCAGAGCAAGAGCGGGGACAAGGATTTTACTCAAGACTGTTCTTGGTACCCAGAAAGGACAAGGCCTGGAGGCCAATACTGGACCTATCGATTCTGAACACATTCCTGGATGTAGGATATACCAAAATTCAAAATGCTGACTTTGCAGCAACTTCTGCCCATGCTGGGCAAGAATGCTTGGCTTGTAACTTTAGACCTAAAAGAGGCATACCTGCATGTCCAAATCAGACAAGTATGCAGAAGATACCTCAGATTCAAGGCTGGCTCAATGCATTACTAATTCTCTGCTCTGCCCTTTGGCTTATCTACTGCACCCAGGGTCTTTACAAAGTGCCTGGCACCAGTAATTGCATTCTGCAGACAAAGAGGAATACAAGTATATACTTACTTGGGCAACTGTCTAATTCAAGCAGAGAACAAGGACATCCTTCTACAGCATCTGGTGTTTGTGAAAAAACTTCTAACATGCCTAGGGTACACAGTCAACGAAATTAAATCAAAACTAGTACCCTCTCAAGAGATAATATTCCTGGGTGCATGCTTAAATACAACTGCCCTGATGGCTTATCTCACGCCAGACAAACAAAGGCAATTGACTACCTATTTCAAAATGTTAGCAACAAAGGCCCAGTTATCTGCAAGAAAAATTCTGCAGGCTTTGGGCTTCATTGCATCCTGCATCCTACTAATTCCATGTGCAAGACTGAATATGAGGAAACTTCAATAGTACCTAAAAAGTGTTTGGACTCAACATTGCCAGAGCCTGGAAACTATAATTACTCTCATTCTCTGCCTGCAACAGGAGTTTCGATGGTGGGCAAAGGGTTGTCACCAAAACAAGAGACAGCCCTTCACATTACCCCCAGCTAGGCAGACACTAACAACGGATGCATCAGATTATGCATGGGGGGGGCCCACATGGCAGGAAGATGCATTCAGGGAACATGGACCTCAAACCAAATGCATCTACATATCAAGCAAAAAGAGATGCTAGCTGTTCAAAATGCCCTGACAGCCTTCAAGGCCCTACTTCATCCAGGACAACTACTGATAAAGACAGACAACACCACGGTTATGTGGTATATAAACAAGCAGGGGAGCACAAATTCTTACCCCCTTTGCAGACTAGCCATGACTTTGTGGGACACAGCATTAACTTACCAAGTGTATCTGCAGGCACAATTCCTGCCAGGAAGGAAAAATACTCTGGCAGACGAACTAAGCAGAAACCTCATGGATCCCCACGAGTGGCAGCTGGATCCACAAGTCTTCAGCATGATAACAAGGAAATGGGGATGCCCAGACCTAGATCTATTTGCCTCCCCTCACAACTACCAACTAAAGAGATTCTGCACAAGGATTTATCACAGACAAGCATGGAAAGTGGACGCCCTATCCTTCAGCTGGAAAAACCTATCAGTATATGCCTTTCCCCCTCTGCCTTTCCTCCCCAAGGTACTCCTAAAGGTCAGACAGGAGAAGCCAAAGATGATACTGATTGCATCAGACTGGCACCGCCAGCACTGGTACCCAATATTAAGGAGCTTGTCTCAATGCCCAGCTTGGACCCTACCTCAAGTACCGCATCTACTGTCCCAGCAAAACAATCAGATCCTGCACAGCCAGCTCAGGACTTTAAACCTGGCAGCATGGTGGATAATGTAGTCATACAAAACGCACCTCTCAGCAAAGCTGTGATGGATGTCATTTTGGAAGCCAAAAGGCCTAGTACTAGAAAATCTTTTGCTGGAAAATGGAAGAGATTCTGTGCTTGGGAACCAGGCACAAGGAACAGATGCAGCTGTGCCAAATATTCCTCAGATTTTACAATGCTTAACTAGATGCTGGACAAAGGCCTCTCTTTCTCATCTATTAAAATTCATGCCTCTGCCATTTCGGCTCATTACAATGCAGAGCCACCAAACTTTTCTCATCCCTTATTAAAACAGTACCTCAGAGGAGCCAAAAATTTAAGGCCTCCAAGGAGATCACCAGTGCCTGCATGGGACCTCAACTATGTCTTGGAAAAACTCACCCTGCCTCCTTTTGAGCCAGCTGCCACTGCTGATATAAAGTTTTTATCTTGGAAAACAGCTCTGCTCCTAGCAATAACTTCTGCAAGATGAGTTTCAGAGCTACAGGCACTCATGGCTGTGGAACCTTTTATCATTTTTTATCCGGACAGGGTCTCCCTGAGGACATACCCAACATTTATGCCTAAAGTGGTGTCCAGTGTGGCTCTTAACCAAACCATTCATTTGCCAACTTTTTATCCAAATCCACAGAACAAGGGGGAAAGAATTCTGCATTCTTTGGACTTACACAGCTTAGATTCTACTTGGACAGAACCAAGGATCTGAAGTAGGAGATTCATTTGTCTGCAACCTGTGGGTTATGGATCCGATATCGGATCCGAACCGGCATGGTTTACCAGCTATGGATCCAAGCTCTCAGCTCCTCCCCTCACCCATAATGCCCTGCTCTACCCTCATGACCCCAGATCTCGTTTGCCGCGCATGGTGACCAGATTGTGTTTTTCCAGCTCTCCAGCTAAGTGAAATTTCTAGTCTTAAATTGCTTAATTTTGAAAGTTTTGTGTGAAAGTTGTGTGGAAGTGTAGGTTTCCCTTTTATATTGTTATACTTTTGGTCTTTTAAAATTTAATTTTACTATCCCTCCCCTCGCTGGTAGCGTAGTGTGTGTTTGGGCCTGTTGAGTGGTTTTGTTACTTTACTTTAACTAGTTTTAGTAACCTTGTTTGTTTGCTTTTGGGATGTCTGAGCAGCCCAAAGCTATATTTTCAAAGTGCTCCGAGTGTGGCCATAAGCTTTCCCCAGCTGATGGCCACACTCGGTGTGTTAGATGCCTGGGGGTTGAACACCTCACATCTGGATGTTCCATTTGTGCAGGGTTCAACCCCAGGGCATTGAAGGAGAGGTCCAAGCTTGTCTTGGCGGGTCTTTACCGCCGGACTCGGCTCCGCCTCCGCTCCTCCGGGGTAACCGTTACCACGGTTGTCCCTCTCCGGCTCCCCTCCTCCTCCTGGGACTCAACCTCCCTGTAGTGGTTCGGAGGAGAGGAAGCTAGGAAGAAGGACCGGAGGGAGAAGCACCATAAGCGGGCTGAGACCTCTGTTTCGCCCCGCCAGCCAAGCTGGCTTCTCCTCCGGCCTCCTTGTCTGCTGGCTCTCCTCCTCGGCCCGGTCTCCAGTGTGTTTTCACGGGACCTGAGGAGGAGGAGACCCGATCTCCGCCGAGGCTATCGAGGAGGCACTCAAGGCCTACCTCGGTAGCCTCGGAGATCAACTTACAGCCTGTCAGGCGCTGATCTGGACCGGATGATGAGAAGGTTCATCCAGGCCCAGATGCAGATGGAGTGCTCTTGCCTCCCCTCTGGGGAGCTCGACCCTTTTTCAAGCCAATTGCTCCTTCTCCGACCCGCTACCGGGTTCGGAGCAGTTGAGCCGAGCAGCCGAGCTGGGGTGGGTCGGCGCCGATAGTACTTGGTGCCGGATCCGACCCTGCCCTCGAGTGCATCGGATCCGACCTCTCAGAGCCTGGATCCGAGCTTGATCCGGGGATCAGTGCTCCTTCGGCGCCGTCTGTGTCGGAGCGCACTGTCCTTCAGATCCAGCGCGGCGCCGGCTCGATCCACTCCTCGGATCCGAGGGGAGCCGATTGTCGGATCCTTTGGTCGAGGTCGGCTCCCTTCGGCTTTTGATGTAGTGGAGAGGGCCCTGTTGAGGGTCTCCGGACCCCGGCACTTGTTTGCTCCGTCCCGCTCCCTCTGCACTGGGTCAGGCTTCCACCATCCGCCCTTGGGACAGCCCGCTCCTGTGCCCCAAGCTGTTCCCCTGGAACAGGTTACTGTTCTGAGGAGTCCACTGACAGCCCCCAGAGGATGTTCCTCGCAAGCATACGTGCAAAAGGAGGCACATTGACTCCCCGAGTCTCTCACAGAAGACACGGATTTGGAGGAAGGGAAGGCTCCCCACGGTCACCCCGAGGATGTCTCATTTGGAGACATCATGGAAATGCTCCGCATAAGGGGGTGGTCTGCCCCAAGTCTTCCTCGGACGAGTCCGTGTTCTTGGAGGCATTTGAAGCGGGCCGTCTACCTCTTGGGTGTCCTCCTGCCGACCCCTGGTGGACCTCATTACCACCAGGGCGTGGAAGGAACCGGACACCGTGGAGCCAATCCTAAAAGGCCCGAGGATTCTCAGTCCCCGGCTGACCGTGCCCATTGGAGTAAGGGGCCTCCAGTAGATGCCATGTTGACGGCGGCCACCAAGAGGGAACTTGCTCAGGAGATTCCCTCGGTACATCCCCCGAGCAAGGAGTCTCGGCTGATGGACCACTTGGGGAAGCGGATGTTTAGTTCAGCGACCTTCTGTAAGGCGCTGAACTATCTGGCACATGTGATTAGGATGCAGCGATCTTATTAAAGAATACGCTGCATCCCCAGAGTCCATGTCGGAGGAGGACAAAGTGCTGCACTCCACCCGCATGGCCACTCTCAGGTCCGTTACCAATACCTCTATGCGGCTACTCTCCCATGCTACGGAAGGCGCGCTAGAGCCGCAGGGGCAGGTCTAGTTACTAGATGACAGGCCTGGCACCGTCATTGCGATTTCTCAGAGCCCTTCAAAGCGTCATTTGCGAAAGCCCCCTTCGATGGTTCTGCCCTCTTTGGCAAAACTGTTCGACACTTTGACCCAGAGCGAGAAGGACGGAAGACGCTGTCTGCCGGAATCCACTTCTCTGCACCCCAGAGGCCCTATTCTAGGAACCAAAAGGGTCAGAAGAAGATGTGGTTCCGGAAGTCGCAGCAATCCCAGCCTGCTCCGGACAACCAGTCCTTCCGTGGCAGAGGAGGACAGGGAGGATGCCGCCCTAGAGGCAGAGGGGCTCCCAGGAACTTCGGGTCCAGAGAACCCTTCTCTGAACGGCCCGCGCAACCCTGAGGGTTGCCCGGCTGCTCCACTCTGGAGGCAGTCGGGGGACGTTTTTCGGAGCACCTAGCGGCATGAGAGTCCATAACATCAGACCGCTGGGTTCTCCAGATCATATCCAGAGGATATTGTATCCCCTTTCGTCACTTGCCAAAATTGAAGTCCCTCCCCGACGTTCCACCCGGTCAGTGGGAGGCGCTGGCAGAAATTGGCCATCTGCTAAAGAAAAGAGCCATCCAGCCCGTCCCCCCAGACCAGATCGGATCAGGGTTCTACTCCAGGTTCTTTTTAGTGCCAAAAAAGACGGGGGATCTAAGACAAATTTTAGACCTTTCTCTCTTGAACCTGGCAGTTTCCAAGAAGAAGTTCCGAATGGTCACTCTGCAGTTTATTCTCCCCCTTCTGGGAGAAAATCACTGGATGTGCTCCATAGACCTCAAGGATGCGTACTACCATATACTAATGGACAGGTGCTCCAGGAGGTTTCTCCGCTTCCGGCTGGGAGCCAGTCACTACCAGTTCCGGGTCCTTCCCTTTGGTCTCACCACAGCCCCCAGTGTGTTCACCAAAGTATTAGCAGTGGTAGCGGCCCACCTGAGGCTTCAGGGGGTACAGGTCTTTCCCTACCTGGACGACTGGCTCCTTACCGCCCCAACAAGGCATCTACTACTATTGGCGCGAGACTCCTTTCTCCATCTTGCTCCCCGTCTTGGCATCACTATAAACACAAAAAAATCCAACCTAGCACCCACGCAGTTCATAGATTTTATAGGTGCCAGGTTAGACACAAGGAGTTTAAAAGCCTTCCTCACTGCGGACAGAGTTCAAAATCTGCAACTCCAGGTGCGGGCCATTCTCCACTCAAGCTCAGTTCCGGCGGAGTTGGTCCTGAGGGCTCTAGGGTCCATGGCGGCTGCTATAGCACTTCTTCCTCTCGCCAGGTTCAATATGCGCATCCTCCAGTGGACACTCCTAGTACAGTGGTCGTATCTTGCTCTTCCTATGCATCATCCCATTGCGATCAGCAAGGCTTGCAAGCGGTCCCTCCTGTGGTGGCTTCACTCCAGATCTCCACGGAGGCCGCCCATTTTGTGCTTCTCCCCTCTCGCCACGGTGACCACGGACGCCTCCGCCTCTCGGGGGGGCATTTTGCAGGCCGGACCGTCCCAGGCACGTGGAACGTTTGGGACCTTACTGCATATCAACGTTCTAGAGATGAGAGCAGTGCTCTTAGCGTTGCTAGCACTTCAGGCCTTTCTTCCCTTGGGAACAATTGCGATTCAATCGGACAACATGTCGGTAGTCTGCTATATCAAGAAGCAAGGAGGAAGCAGGTGTAACCCACATTGTCGAGAATCCATGAGAGTTTGGGAATGGGCAATCTCCACCAACCGCTTTCTCATAGCAACGCACATTCTGGTTGGTCCAACATCCTGGCGGACAAGCTCAGTCGCACCATTCTCACCCCTTACGAGTGGTCTCAATACGCAAGTAGCGGAACGCATATTCGCACGTGGGGAACTCCTTCATGATCTTTTGCCTCTCCCTCAAACACCAAGTGCGACAGTTTTTTCGCTCTGATACCTCCTCCAGGAGGTTCCCAAGAGACGCCTCTGGTGCATGCTTGGCCACCCGGTCTTCTTTATGCTTATCCCCCTTGCCTCTGATGCTCCAAGTTCTTCAGAAAGCCTCTCGGTTGGGGTGCAGAATGATTCTCATTGCTCCGTTTTGGCCTCGACAGATCTGGTTCCCCTTCCTAAGGTCTCACTCTGTGAATCCTCCTTGGATTCTAGATCCCATTCGGATCTGATATCTCATCCATCCCGCTTATCTCCTCCGAACCTGGACAACCTGAAGCTGACCGCTTGGCTGCTCCAGTTCCACTCTTGATCAGGACTCGGTATTTCATCCCCTGTTAAGGCGATCCTGGTGGCAGCTCATAAGCCATCCACTAGGAAAGTCTACCGCAGCAAGTGGAAGCGGTTTCGTTGTGGGCGGAGCGGCAAGGCCTAAACCCCTTCACAGTTCCTCTCCCTTTGGTGCTTGATTTCTTAACCACTCTTTTTAACGATGGTGCCAGCAGTTCCACGGTCAAAGTACAACTTGCGGCAATTTCACATTATCACATTGGTCATGACTCCAATCCACTGATGTCGGCCAAGTTGTGTAAGATTTTCCTTAAAGGTACTTTTCTTCTCAGGCCCCCTGTAAAACAAGCGGTTCCTCCTTGGGACCTTTCCTTAGTTCTCCAGGCTTTGACCGCTCCCCCTTTCGAACCGGCGGCTACGGTAGATCTGAAATTCTTGTCGTTCAAGACTGCCTTCTTAGTAGCCAGAGCTTCAAGCATTATCAGCTAAACCTCCTTACTTGGTCTTTCATCCGGACCGTGTTTACCTCAGGACCAACCCGTCCTTTCTTCCTAAGGTAGCTTCTGAAGCAAACATTAATCAATCCATTAACCTCCCTGTCTTCTTTCCTAAATATGAAAACAAAGGTGAATACAAGCTTCACTCCTTAGATGTTCACAGGCAACTTAGATTTTATCTAAACAGGACGGCTGGTCATAGGCAATCTGACCAGTTGTTCATTTCCTTTGCTAAATTTAATTTGGGCAAACCAATTTCTAAAGTCTCACTATCTCGCTGGATTTCACAATGTATCTTATTGGCTTATCAAGCTTCAGGAAGGCCCGCACCGGAGGGTGTACATGCCCATTCAACCCGGTCAGTCTCTACCTCAGCAGCCTTTAAGGCTAGGATTCCTCTAGGTGATATTTGTGCAGCAGCCACGTGGGCTTCATCTCATACTTTTATTTCCCACTACAAGTTGGATCTTGCATCTAGGGGTAGAGCATCCTTTGGCTCCGCGGTGCTCCGGAATATCCTTCCATGATGGCCGCCCAAGATTCAGGTAGCTGGGGACTCTGTCCACAGGTTGCAGACAATGAATCTCCTACTTCAGATTTAGAAGTTATGTACTCACCATAACGTTCCATCTGAGTAGGTGTATTCATTTGTCTGCAACCATCCCGCCTCCTATCCCCCTGGCCTTTCAGTTTCCTGCATATTCTATGTTACCCTTTTCAGGGTGTTGTTGCTTTGGCAAACTCGATCTGAGGTCATGAGGGTAGAGCAGGGCATTATGGGTGAGGGGAGGAGCTGAGAGCTTGGATCCATAGCTGGTAAACCATGCCGGTTCGGATCCGATATCGGATCCATAACCCACAGGTTGCAGACAAATGAATACACCTACTCAGATGGAACGTTATGGTGAGTACATAACTTCTAATTTTCAGAAAGACCAAGCAATTACTAGTGGCATATGCTGCAGGATCACAAGGAAAGGCTATCTCAAAGCAGACTATTTCAAAATGGATAGGCCACTGCATTTGATGTCCTTCAAGGATGCATCTGCAGTCATAACAAATGGGTTGTCCTGTCGTCAGGCAGCCCTTCGGTCGGCCGGATTCCAAAGTCTGGGTCCGGCTTCGGCTGATGTCGCACTTCACCCGACGTCATCTCTGCTGGTCTTTGGGTATAAAGGCATCAGCCGACGCCATTTTCCTCAGTCTTTCTTGCGTGGGCCAAGCAGAAGCTGTTCGCAAGTGCCGGTCGGTCAGATCCAGAGATTACTACTACGAATACTACTTGAAGACTTCTAAAAGCTAAGTACCCGTTGGGGACTCTTTCTTGCCTCAGCCGATGTCAGAAAAAGTCAATAACTGTTTAACTTGTGGGAAACAAATACCTCATAAGGATTTCCACTCTTACTGCCTACCTTGCTTAGGCCCAGACCACGTAGCAGCCTGGTCGGCCTGTGCTTCCTTCAACCGAACGCTTAGGGCCGGTCGGAGTTTGCTGAACAGTTTTTCGCTCAGATTTTGCGTACATTATGCCATCGGATCCTCCGACTACCCAAATTGTTAAAAACGAAAGAAAAAGACCGACACTCGTGGTCCGCGGTTTCGCCGAAACCACGGTTAAGCAAGCAGTGTCTCTGTTTCGCCGAAACCGAAAAGCGGTCAATCTTCAGCCGAATCCATGACTACTACTGAGGCTCCTGCTACCTTAGTTGAATCGGCCTCAGAGGTTTTGCCTACTACTGTGGTTCCTAGTGATTTATCAGACACCATCCCTTTGGATGTCTCTACTCCAGCACGTGGTGCTGCTAGGCCTCCTGCAGCCATGTCTATTAAGGCTTTTGCCAGGGCTAAAGCAGCCAAAACTGTTAAATCAGTGCCTGTTAAGCCCCCCTCACACAGGCCCACTTCTAGTTCACAAATGCTTACTCTGGCAGAGGATTTAATATCCTTAATTAGGGGATCCCAATCTCACCCAGACAGGGCCTCTCAGCCCCCAGAAAAGAGACCTAGAGCAGAGCCCCGCGAGCAAGTGTCCTCTGAAGATTCTTCGGATGACTCAGACATTACAGACCAGCCAGAGGCTCTTTTTCTACTTATGAAGATTCCGATGCTGAAGAATCCATTCCATCTGCCTCTCCACCAGAGGAATTTTCCTTTGGGAAACCTTACATGCCATGAGAGAACAATTCCAATGGCAGGGACAAGATTTCTCAGATTCAAGAAAAGGCTTAGGACATTTCTACACTTACCACAACATAGGCCCTTAGCTATACCTCCAGTACTGCCTGTTGTGGATGATGCATTTAATGATGTTTGCACTGCTCCTGATACTTTACCTCCAGCCCCTGCCAAACCAGATAGATTTTACAGGGTGCCAGACACTCATCACCACCTATACAAGGCCCCACTTGCAGATCCTGAGACTATATCCCAGGGGCCTAAGGCAGTAGCCTCGACCTCAGCAAAAACCCTATTCCTTCTGAAAGGGAATCCAGGTCCTTAGAGAGATGGGGAAAAAGTTTACACCTCTGCTACTCTCTCAGCTAGAGCTTTAAACTGTCAGTTTCATATGATCCAATACCAAGAGTTTATGCTTGATCAGTTAACTAAGAAGCTGTCCTCTGATGACTCCTTAGATAAGAAATATGTTTTAGAAATGGTGAATAACATTCAGCAGGTTAGTAACCATTCTTTAAAATGTGGCTATGATGCACTGGAGGCTTCATTTAGATCAGCCATGACTGGCACAGTGATAAGAAGGCATGCATGGTTGAAAGAACAGGTCTTGCCAGATCATGTTAAAGCAAAGCTGTTAGATGCTCCTATGGATAAGGCCAGTCTATTTGGTACACCTGCTCAGCAAGTAATGAAGAAAATGGAAGAGAAGGCAAAATCTGTACAAACAGTTAAGGATTTCTTACAGGTTCAGCCCCCAAGGTTTAGCAGGAACTGGCCTGCCAAAAATTGGTCCTTTCCAGACTCCTCAAAATCTCAAAGAGGCAGGAATAGACGCTCTAGAGGCAGAAATCAATCCAGAGGAGGTGCCTACAGAGGACGACAGTGGCAAGGCAATAACCGAGGCACAGACACAACCACTGCCACTGCAACAGGACAATCACAGTGACTTGGCTCTGACACCGCCTACCAGGGAGCAAATAGCAGCACCTTTAGGCGGAAAGTTAGCCTTATTTTGAAAAATTGGCACTATATCACAAAAGACAAGTGGATTTTGCAAACCATAGACCAAGGCTACAGGTTCCACTTCCACACCTTACCAGTAAAAAGAGGAATGCCAAACCTACCTCCAAATCAAAAAGCAGAAGCTCTAAAGCAGATAGCAATTAACAAAGATGAGAGCTGTGGAAAGAGTACCAGTAACAGAACAGGGCAAAGGATTCTACTCCAGACTCTTCCTAGTACCAAGAAAAGAGAAAAGTTGGAGACCTATTCTCAACCTGTCCGCCATAAACACATACATCATTGTCCCAAAATTCAAAATGCTGACCCTACAGCAACTTCTTCCCATGCTGGGCAAGGAGTGTTGGCTGGTAACTCTAGATCTCAAGGAGGCATACCTGCACGTCCCCATCGACCAAATTGCAGAAGATACCTCAGATTTCTTGCAGGATCAGAGCATTATCAATTCTCAGCATTGCCCTTTGGCTTATCTACTGCGCCCAGAGTATTCACAAAATGCCTGGCATCAGTAATCGCCACTGCAGGCTACAGGAATCCAAATTTATCCATACCTGGATGACTGCCTGTTACAAGCGGACAACAAAAGCAAGCTGACAACAGATTTACAAAGAGTCATTTGCTTACTACAAGCCCTGGGATACACAGTCAATTTACAAAAGTCAAGACTGATACCATCCCAAACAAGAACATTCTTGGGTGCGGAATTGGACACAGTAAAACAAATGGCATTCCTAACTGCAGAAAAACAAAACAACTCCCTCTTTACTTCTTGGCATTAACAAAGCAGAACAAACTAACAGCAAGAAAAGTACTGCAGGCCTTGGGCTTCATGGCATCATGCATAATCTTGGTCCCACATGCCAGACTGCATATGAGAAAGCTACAGTGGTACCTAAAGAATGTATGGTCTCAACACAGGCACAGCTTAGAAACCGAAATCCCACTAATCCCATGCCTGAAACAGGAGTTCCTATGGTGGGCTCAAGCATGCCAGTCAAACCCAGGCTTGCCCTTCCACAACTTTCAAGCAAGCCAAACCATCACAACGGACGCCTCAGACCTAGGCTGGGGGCACATGTTGGACAAATGCATACAAGGATTGTGGACTCCAGACCAGCTGCACCTGCACATAAACCAAAAAGAAATGCTGGCAGTAAAACTAGCAATCCAGAAATTCAGACCATTCCTCAAAGAAGGCCATTTAATGATAAGGACAGACAACACCACAGTCATGTGGTACATCAACAAACAGGGAGGCACTCATTCATACCCCTATGCAGAATGACTCTGGACCTTTGGAATATGGCTCTGAGCTACAACATCCAGTTACAGGCAATATTTGTGCGGAAAAGAAAACACCCTAGCAGACATGTTAAGCAGAACCACCTCGGATGCTCACGAATGGATGCTACACCCGGACATCTTCAAGGCCATCACAAAGAAATGGGGAATGCCACAAATAGACCTATTCGCATCCCCACTCAATCACCAGCTCAAAAAATTCTGCACAAGGACATACCACCCACTTGCATGGAAGGTGGACTCTCTATCCTTCAGTTGGAAAGGCCTGACAGCATATGCATTTCCACCTCTTCCTTTGATGCACAAGCTACTACTGAAAATCAAAGAGAAACGTCCAAGGATAATCCTGATAGCTCCGAATTGGCCAAGACAACACTGGTATCCATTGCTGAGGAGCATGTCTCAGGGGAGAATGTGGTCAATACCCCTGATGCCTTTGATGTTAACGCAGAACAACTACAACATCATGCACCCAAACCTAATAACCTTGCAACTGACTGCCTGGAACATCACATAGCAGCAACTAACCCAGACCTATCCCAAAGGGTTAAAGACATTATCCTTGAAGCCCGCAGACCTTCAACAAGAAGGAACTATGCAGGAAAATGGAAAAGGTTTGTCATTTGGAGTACTGAAAGAGGAAAAGATGTGTCGAACATAGATATTGCTAACATCCTGGAGTACTTGGCAGAGCTTCTACATACAGGCCTGTCCTATTCCTCCATCAAGATACATGCATCAGCTATTTCAGCAGAATACAGCTTCGATCCACCTGTCTTTTCGCATCCTCTACTCAGACAGTTCGTCAGAGGGATCAAGAATGTAAAACCTCCTAGGAAACCACCATTACCAGCATGGGACTTGAACTTTGTGCTAGAAAAATTGACACTCCCTCCATTTGAACCAGCAGCAACAGCAGATCTTCAACACCTATCATGGAAAACTGCTTTCCTACTGGCAATTACTTCAGCAAGGAGGGTTTCGGAACTACAGGCCTTAATGGCAGTGCAACCCTTCCTAATCTTCCATCAAGATAGGGTGTCCATGAGAACTAATCCTACATTTATGCCTAAGGTGGTATCCAGAGTGTCTTTAAACCAGGCAATCCACCTACCTACCTTCTTTCCCAATCCACAGAACAGGGGGGAAAGACTGCTGCATACTTTGGATGTACATAGACAGTTACGCTACTACCTGGACAGAACCAAAGGTGACAGAAAAACTGACCAGCTTTTAGTAGCCTATGCAACAGGAAGGGAAGGAAAAGCAATTTCCAAACAGACAATCTCCAAATGGATAGGAAATTGCATAAGATTCTGTTACTCCTACCATGGAAAACCAATTCCACAGAACATAAGACCTCATTCTACAAGGGCTACAGCCACTACCACAGCTTTCTTACGAGGAGTGGCAACCAAGGACATTATTGAGGCGGCTACTTGGACCTCCGTGCATACATTTGCCAAGCATTATAATTTACCTCTATACTCTAGATCCCGAGCAGGGTTTGCCACTGCTGTACTACAAGGGATCCTAACTACACCATAACTCTTCTTCCTCCTCCCCTAGTTTGGCTATGGTATTCTACCCATTTGTTATGACTGCAGATGCATCCTTGAAGGACATAGTACAGTTTTGTACCTACCATAAATGTAGATGTCCGAACAGGATAGCATCTGCAGTCAGGATTACCCACCCTCCTTCCCCTCTGTGGTACTCCTAAGGTATTTACCCTCCTAATAGCTAGCTGGGGGGGAGTCTCTTATGGTGTATTTGTTTGTATATATGTACATACATGCTTATTTTTTGTTTGTTTTCTACTATTTTGGAAACATTGGCATTTATCCAAAATTTAGCTTTCCAAGAGGGCAACTGGCATCTGGGGCAAGAAACACTGAGGAAAATGGCCGGCTGATGTCTTTATACCAAGACCAGCAGAGATGACGCCGGGTGAAGTGCGACATCAGCCGGCCGGACCCAGACTTTGGAATCCGCCGATCAAGGGCTGCCTGACGACAGGACAACCCATTTGTTATGACTGCAGATGCTATCCTGTTCGGACATCTACATTTATGGTAGGTACAAAACTGTACTTTACTGCTACTTATACCATGGCAAGCCAGTGCCTAAGGGCA
This sequence comes from Protopterus annectens, assembly GCF_019279795.1. Taxonomy (NCBI): domain Eukaryota; kingdom Metazoa; phylum Chordata; order Ceratodontiformes; family Protopteridae; genus Protopterus; species Protopterus annectens. Next base: position 1,972,688,813 of record NC_056729.1, on the reverse strand, counting down.
TTAGGCTACATTCCACCAGAGCTGCAGCCACTTCAGCAGCCTTTCTCAGGGGAGCACCAACCAAGGACATTTTAGAGGCAGCTACTTGGAATTCAGTGCACACCTTTACAAAGCACTGTCATCTGCCACTCTACTCTAAATCCAGGGCAGGCTTTACCACTGCAGTTCTGCAGGGTCTCTTAGCCGCTCCTAATGCTGTTTTTAGCTCCAGCCTCCCAACCATAGCTTTGGGAATCTACCCAAATGTAATGACTGCAACATTGAAACACGAAGAACATAGTACAGTTGTGTACACTTACCATAAATATGGATGTTCGAGTGTATTCACTGTTGCAGTCCAGGTTACCCACCCGACATCCCCCCTTTTCTTCTGATGGGAACCTATGTGGTGTATTTGCTTGTGGATGAAGGTGAAGTTTATATTGCTGCATGTAATTTTATATATAGATATAAATTTTGGCTACCCTTTTAGGGGGCACCTGATATCTGGGGCAAGAAAAACTAAAGAAAATGGCGTCGGCTGCTTCTTTTATACCCCTGACGACCTGACGTCAGGGAAGGGGTGATGACAGCCGACGCAGGACCCAAGACTTTGGAATTTAGGCCGACTGAGGGCAAACTGCCAGCAGGATTACCCAAATGTAATGACTGCAACAGTGAATACACTCGAACATCTACATTTATGGTAAGTGTACATAACTGTACTTTCTAGCCTTTACTTTCTGTATGGGTAGGGGAAGGACCAGGGAGCTGTGACATCACAGCATCGGTGGGTTTTGAGGATGGTTGTGGTGATGTCAGTTTGGGGACGGAATTAGACAGAAAACTGTCACATTTAAAATATTTTAAATGCTGTATTGTTTATGCATAGCAGGGACTGTAAACAGGGAGAAAAAGGGCAGAGAAGTTGAGCATTTAATTATAGAATTCTGTTATCCTTTAAGATTCTTTTTAGTGCCAAAGAAAACAGGGGACTGGAGACCAATTTTGGATCTCAGGCACTTCTACAAATCTGTTCATCACACAAAGTTTTGAATGGTCACAGTTCAGGCCATTCTGCCCTTTTTGAGCAAGGACAACTGGGTGTGTTCGATAGTACACATCCTGAGGGTCTTCTTCTTTTGGCTTTTCCCGGTTAGGGGTCACCACTGCAGATCACCTGTCCACTCATGATTGGCAGTGGAGTTTTACAGTGTCGAGTTGCCAGCCCGGCGCCCAACCTTCCACAGAAGGCACACACACGCACTCACACCTACGGCCATTTTTTTTTAGTGTCTCCAATCCACCTACAGCATGTCTTTGGGATGTGGGAGGAAACTGGAGCACCCGGAGGAAACCCACGCAACCACAGGGAGGACATGCAGACTCTGCACAGAAGGCACCATCCTGAGGGTGTATCCCATAAAAATGAACAGGTAATCCAGAAGGTATTTACACTTCAGGCTGGGAGCCAGTCACTTCCAGTTCAGAGCACTGCACTTTGGCCTCACCACAGTCCCCAGGGTGTTCAGATTTATGGTAGTGGTAGCAGCTCACCTTGAGACTACAGGGATTCCGAGTGTTTCCATAATTAGACAACTGGCTTCTTGCCACCCTGACCAGGCATCTGCTAATGAGAGTGAGAAATTAGGTATTCCAGACTTGCTCCCATCGGGGGATAACCATAAATTACAAGAAGTCTCGCTTACAGCCATCTCAAACATTGGAATTCAACATGATATCAATGAGAGCTTATTTTCCTCTCTCAAGTGTGCAAACTATCAGATTCCAGGTCTGGAAAATAGTTCACAGTGCTAACATTTCAGCCCATTTGATTCTTCAAGCCTTTGGATCAATGTCAGCAGCCATAATTTTAGTTCCTCTAGCAAGATTTTCATATGAAAATTCTTCAGTGGATGCTAGCAACACAATGGTTGATTCTTTATCAATGCATCTCAGCCCAAATAAGAATCACTCAGGCATGCAAGAAATACATTTGGTGGTGGATTCGATTAGAGCAGGGTCTACAGGGCTGTCCTTTTCATTCTTCCTCAGCCCAAGGCTATAGTGACCACAGACTCTTCCCAGATTGAGGGGGCATGTCCTGAGGAAAGACAGTTCATGGTACTTGATCCCCCAAAGAGACCAGTACACATCAGTGTCCTGGAAATGAGAGTGGTGCTTTTAGCTTTGCAGGCCTTCCAAGACTGACTCTCCCTTTCGGGGTAGTTGCGATTCAGATGGACAAAATGTCAGCAGTTTGGTATAGCAACAAATGAGGGAACCAGGTCTTATCCCTTGTGTCGAGAAGCCCTCAGTGTGTGGCAAAGGCCGATCTCCTCCAACCACTTTCTGATAGCAGTGCACATTCCGAGGAAGTCCAACGTGACAGCAGACAAATTGAGCAGGTTCATTCTACTACCTCACGAGTGGTGTCTCAACATAAATGTGACAGAAATTATTTTGCGTCAGTAGGGCCAGCCTTGCTGCAATCATTTTGCTTCTCCTGTAAACAAGTGCAGCAGCTTCTTTGCCCTGTTCCCCCCACTGGGAGAATCACTTAGGGAAGCTCTACTTCACTGCTTGCCCCAGTCTCCTCTTTGCTTACCCCTTAACTCCCCTAATTCCTAAATTTTTGCAGAAAGCTGCCTGGTTGAACAGCAAAGTCATCCTCATTGCACCTTACTAGCCTCAACAGATTTGGTTCCCCTTCCTTTGGACTCCTCTACTTTACCCACCTTGGATTCTGGATATGATTCCAGGTCTCCTGTCCCACCTGACAGACATGACTCATCCGGATACCTCAAACTAACATCATGGTTTCTCCAATTCATTTAATAGCCAGACAATCATGCTGTCTCCCCCTGTCCATCATATACTTTTATCTTCCCATAAGGCTTCTACAAGAAAACTGTAAAGAATTAAATGGAAATATTGTTTTGGGGCACATCAAAAACACATTAACTCCTTCTCAGCTCCTGTATAAGTGAATTTTTGGCAACTGTTTTTATAAGGGAGCTAGCTGCTCAACAGTTAGAATTTAGTTGACAGCTATCTGTAACTTTCATATTGGATATGACAATTTTCCTTGGCTTCATCTAAGCTTTGTAAGACTTTTTTTTTTTTTTAGAGGCATCCTCCTGCTGAGACCTCCCTTTAAAAATCCTACTCCACCATGGGGTTTAAATTTGGTACTGCAGACCTTAATTCACTCCCCTTTGAACCCACAGCAAAATGGGATCTTAAATTTCTGACCTGTTAAACTATTTTTCTAATAGCCATTAACCTCTGCTAGAAGAATTTCAGAACTTCAAGCTTTGTCCTCTGATTCTCCCTACTTGATTGCATACCAGCCCTTCTTTCCTTTCTAAGGTGGTGTCAGAATCCAGTATCAGCCAATCCATTAATCTGCCAGCCTTCTTTCCTAAATTTACAAAGGTGAATGTATGCTGCATTTATTGGCTGTCTGCAGTCAGTTACTTTTTTACTTGTATAAAACAAAAGAAATTAGGAAGACAAATCATTTGTCTCCTTTGCAGATTCTAAACTGGGCAAATCAGTTGCAAAGGTGACTTTAGCCAGATGACTGACGGATTGCATATCATTTGTCCACAACAAATTGGGTCTATCCTTATCAAAAATTTTTAATAGCCCATTCATGTAGGTCCATGGCATTTCAGTGTTTCTCTAGGGCTTCCATGGACAACATATGTACAGCTGCAGTTTGGGCCAGTCCTCATACCTTTATTACTCATTACAAACTGGATCTGGTGTTGAGAAGAGCAGCCTTTGGCTCACCTGTGCTTAGGGAATATCCTACCTTAGAGTCTACCCAGGAATTTAGGTAGCTGGGGACTCTATCCATTCAGTTGAGGATAGAATGAAAATTGACATTAGATAATGTTATATAATTACCGTAACATTCCATCTGTGATGTCCATTTTCATTTCTTCCTCAACTTTGCACCTACCAACCCCCAACCTTTTTCTCAGTTGATTTGTGGAAGGAGGAGACCTGAGGACACTACTGACCTTCATGTTGAGCTCCAGATATGGTTTCTTCTGTCAGGAATATTATATCGGTACTTCCTACTCCAGGTAAATCAGCAAACAAGATCTGGGATATGCTAGAAGTTAGAGCTTGAGAGCTTTTTGTGGCCATGAGCTAAATTAATGTCCGACTCGGATCAGAGGATAGGATCCAAACCCAACATTTGAGGAAGAATGAAAATGGACAATACAGATGGAACATTATGGCAAGTGCATAACTTTATTGGCTTTTCAGATTCTTTTACTTCTGCTCAATTTTCAACTTTATTTCTCCTGCAGGAATGTCATTTATTCTGTTTTTAAATTCACACGTTATTATCCTGCCTATCCAACTTCACAAAAGCTAGTTTTCATGGGAAGCATGGGGAGAAGACTGATAGAAACAGTGAGAAGGATACAAGTTACAAGTTAGGTCTGTGCTCACAGGTAGAGAAAGTTGCACAGAGCTTAGAAAATAAATCCATTGGTCACATACTGCAGTGGCGTGCACGGTCTACTCAAGGTACATTTCTTGAGCAATTTATTTAGACAACAAAGTTGCAGTACGTGAAGATATAGTAATGTATTGTCAGATGTTCTTCAGATAATGTAGGAATTTTCTTATATATATTTTATGTGCAGTATGTATTGATAGTTAATAGTTACATTAGTTAAGGAGTAGGTGGATTAGTTAAGAAAAGTATAATGCATTTAAATTGGTAAATGAGCCAAAAAGGAGATTCAGTAAATGAGTTGATAGATTATTTAATTTAACATTTGTTTACTGGGAAAGTCTTGGAACAAAGCCAATTTTCAGCAGAGGCCTGGGGAGAAGTGCTCTTGATATATGTCTTTGTAACATAGGAGAAAACCAGAGTACCCTGAGAAAACCCCCACGAATGCAGGGAGGACATGCAGAATCCGCACAGAAGGCACTCCAGTTGAGAATCAAACCGGAGAACCTCTTGCTGTGAGGCGACAACACTACCACTGCGCCATTTAATTTAACTCGCAACCACAAATTAGAATGTGGGAGTGAACTGAGGTATTCACAATGAACAATAATTCAGAATCACCAAAATAAATCCAGCAAATGATCCAGTGCAGAAATCCTTTTATTCAAACAAATGTGAGAGCAAAAACACAACCAGTTTTGCCTTCATGGCTTTGTCGACATAGCATTCAACCAGCCAGTTACATACCATCTCCCTTAAAAGCATGGGATCCAAAAACAGTAATAGCAAAGACCTTATAGTTTTTTAATCCTGGAAAAAAGCAAGGCACCCAATCTAGCAATCCAACCTCCTTGCTTATTATTAATTCATTTATACCTAGAGAACCAAAGGTTAAAAAGGCTAGCTTTACGAATGGATCTGGAGTCTGCCATCGAGGCGGAGCCACCTAAAAAGAAGGCCAAAGTTTCTCTGCCTATCACTTCTGCTCATCTAGTGTCAGATGCCCCGCCAACCACCAATATAGAGGTTGAGGGACGCCCGCCAGAACCAACAACTATCCTCGATGAAGCTGCTTCCGAAGTACTGGTAGGCACATCCTTGGAGGTTATTCCAGACGTTGTCTACTGCTGAGATCGAGGGGGAACCAGGTTCCACTGGATGCCTGTCCACGATAGGAATCCTCACCCATAGGCCTGGGCTTCTACCAAATCAACACCTCTAAAAAAGAAACAAAAAAACTAAACACTTATCTGCTCCTCCTGTGGAACAGCTGGATTGGCAGCCCTTTTCCCAGTCCTTGCTGCAGGCCTTTGTAGCTCTCAGCATCCACAGCAACCACATTGTCTGTGCTTAGCCCCAGGCCAACCTCAGCTGCCTCTATCCATCCTCTCCCCGAGGATATTTCTTTTGGGGAAACTATTACGAAAATGATGCGCAGATGACTGAAATTTAGAAAAGGTATTTTGAGTTGCTCCAGGTGGAATCACCCTCCCCATCTGCTGTTCCTCCTGTGATTCCAGCATACCTGGATACATTTATATCAGCCTCAGACTCCTGATTCACAACCTCCAGCTCCAAAGAGACCTGACTGTTTTTATAAGGTCCCTGATGAGCACAAATTGCTGATAAAGCCCCCTTTGGCAGACCCTGCATTAAAGCAGTAGCCCCTAGCAAGCAGTCCAGACTCATTCCTTCCTCCTCACTCTTTCCTTCAGACAAGGATAGCAAGGTAATGGACAGGCTGGGGAAGAAGATGTATACATCTTCCACTCTTGTATTTAGGGCAATTAATTACCAGACCCTTATTGTCAAATATGCCCTAGATTTGGTTTCTCAGGCCTCATCCTTACTGTCCTCATTGCCGGACTCCCCATACAAGACGCAAATAGCATCTAAGCTGTCCCTGGCTTCTCAGGTGGCCAGGCACTCAGTTAAGTACAGCTATGATGCAGCTGAGGCCTCAGCAAGATCTGCTTTATCAGGTTCTGTTTTACGCAGATATTCATGCCTTAGACTACAGCCCCTGCCTGAATACTTTAAGACCAAAATTTTGGACGCACCCATGGATAATAAACTTCTGTTTGGCAAACAGTCTGCTGATCTGTTTAAAACCCTCCAGAAGAAGAGTAAGTAACTCCAGGACTTGAAACACATATCGGTCTCCGCAGTACTTAAACTTTATAGGAATTACCCTGGAAAGACCTCCTTTGTCAATAGAGCACCCACTCCAGCCGCCTCTACCTCCTCCAGACATAGAAAAGGGTCCAGGAATCCAACCTCCCCTAGGCAGCCACCTGTCAGCACCCCAACAGGCAGCCCTTTCAGGACAGAAATGATGTGTGACTGCCTCGGCCACCTTCCCCTCTCTTCCCTCCTCTCTCACTGTCTCCCTCTCTGGAAAGAAGTCACTTCAGACCTCTGGGTACTGGCAATAGTGGAAAAAGGATACTTCATGTCTTGGGAGGAAAAACCCTTTCCATTAGGCATCCCTTTCCCTCCCAAGAACCAGCTACACCTAATCCCATAGATTATACAAGATTTTCTCGCTCAGGGAACCATAGGACCAGTCCCCCCAGGCCAAGGAAAAGGATTCTACTCCAGGTTATTCCTGGTACCAAAAAAGGACAGCACTTGGAGGCCCATCCTGGATCTATCCTTCCTAAACCTCTTCCTGAAGGTCCCTTCCTTCAGAATGCTATCCTTTCAAAACTTTCTGGTTTGGGTGACTAGGGATGTGGAAGTTCTTACGCTTTACTTGGCCATGTTCACACTTGTAACTTACTGCCTTGCCATTTGGTTTATCCACTTCACCAAGAGTTTTCACAAAGTGCCTAGCCCTAGCAGTAACCTACTGCAGGACCAAGGGCATCCAAATCTACCCCTACCTAGACATCCTCATCCCTTGCAGAAGGGAAAGACACACTCAGAAACCACCTGCAGTTCCCCATGTCACTGCTCCAGAGGTTGGGATTCACACTCGTCCTCACAAAATCATCCCTCTCCCCAGCACAGGAGAAAACCTTCCTGGAATGCAGGATAAAGGAGCGACCTGGTGAAGGCCTTCCTCCCTCAGGACAAGGTAACCTCCCTGATAAGCCACTTCCAGGACCACCTTCTGGTCATCCGTCACCCAGGTAATTCATGCTCCTACTGGGTCTTATGTCGGTCACAATTCTTATGCTGCCACTAGCTAGGTTACACATGTGGAAGTTACAATGGTACCTGAAGAATGTGTGGTCTCAACACAGTCACCCACTGGACTTTCAGATATCCTTCCTTCCGTGATTAAATACAGAATTGATGTGGTGGATTCAGCAGGTACAACAAAACCCAACCCTACCTCTACAGTCCCCCATGCCTGCCCAACTAATGCACACAGATGCCTCAGATCTAGGCTGGGGAGCAACCATGGATGGCCTCAAGGTGCAAGCCCTGAGGGAGCCATCCCTCCAGAGAAAGCACATCAATGTACGGGAGATGACTGCAGTCCACCTTGCCCTGCCGACCTTTCTCCCTCTCATGCAGCCAGGCCCCCCCCTAAAAATCTTCACAGGCAACACCACTGTAATGTGGTACATCAGTAAATTGGGGGGGGGCAGGTCTTACCAACTCTGCAGGCTAGCAATGCAAGTTTGGGAATTAGCCTCTCAGAAAGACATATCACTGCAGGCAGTCTACATTCCATCCCAGGACAACCATCAGGTAGATGCTGTCAGCAGATCATTCTCTCTGCGCCACAAGTGCATGTTGAACAGAGATGTATTCCTAGATATTGTCCACCAGTGGGGCACACCTCAAATAGATCTGTTTACCCCCCCCCCCCAGAACAGACCATTGAAAAACTTCTGTGCCAAGGATCCCTCTCCACTAGCTTCGAGGGTGGACGCTTTCACCATCTCGTGGAAGTGGCTGTTTCTGTGTGCTTTGCCTCCCTTCCCTCTTATTCAAAGTCCTCCTAAAATCAGAAGACTTGCCAAAAGTCTTCCTGGTAACTTCCTGTTGGCTAAGGCATCATTGGTTCCCCCTTCTTCAAACTCTTGCCAAGGGCGATCACCACAACTTACCTCACAAGGTGGACCTGCTCACACAACAGAAGGGATCTCTTGTACACTCACCTAACCCTTTGGGTGATTAACTTTTCATTCCCTTAAGACACTGCTACACTCAGGATGTGGTATCTATCCTGCAGGAGGCCAGGAAACCCAATACCAGGAGATCCTAGGTTTCCAAATGGGAAAGGTTCTCCAAATGTCTCCAAAAGCAGAGAGACACCTTTCAAGCAGATGTCTTAGCCTGTCTGTGTGAGCTGATAAAATCAGACCTTTCATATTCTTCAGTGAAGGTTCACTTATCTGCTATCTTGCCTTCTTACCTCTAGACCCTCCTCTACTCTCCAGATTGGATGTTAAACTTTTCCTAAAAGGGGTACTGCACATTAGGCCACCAAGGAAGCCTGTCCCGCCCACTTGGGACTAAAGTTATGTTCTAGAAAAACTTACACTTGCCCCATTCGAGCCAGCCAACTCTGCCTCCCTGCAGATGTGCACATGGAAAACAGTCCTACTGGTAGCCCTTACCTCAGCCAGAAAGGTTTCAGAATTACAGGCACCTATGGCATCCCCTTCCTACACCATCTTCCACAAAGATAGGGTGACCGTGCACACCAACCCTTCCTTCATGCCCAAAGTGGTCAATGAGTGGTCACTAAATCAGTCTATTCACTTACCCACCTACTTTTCCTCTCCTAAAAGTGGCAGTGAGAGAGTACTATACTCCCTTGATGCCCACAGGCAACTAAGGTTCTATTTGGACAAAACTAAGACCATCAGAAAGTCTAGCCAGCTCTTTGTCTCCTTCCATCCCATGGCCCTGGACAAGGTGATATCCAAACAAACCATCTCCGGCTAAATAAGGAAAACTGTCTGCTTCTGCTATTCCTGCCTTGGAAAACTATTGCCTCATGGGGTCAGGGCACACTTTGCAAGAGCCATAGCTTCCTCTGGGGCCTTTCTCAAATGTCTGGGCACACCTTCCATCCTTGAGGCAAACAGCTGGACCTCCATACATACCTTCACCAAACACTACAAACTGGACCGTATTTCTAGAGCAGAATTTGCAAGGGCAGTCCGGCAAAGATTCCTAGAATTTGCTACCCCTTCCTCCTGTGGTACTCTCCCACAGTAAGAATACTACAACATGAGAATAGAAGGACATAGAATAGTTGTGCAAAATCTTACCATAACCATAAATGTCTTCCTCTTCCCTGTTGCAGTATTCCATCCCTCCCACCTATCCCCCTAATTACATTCACCTGTCTAGAGGGCATCAGTGAGCACTACTAGTCTATGGTCACACTGGGCAATCAGTTATATTTCACCTGTCTAGAGGACATCATTTGGCACTACCTAGACTATTGTCCGACTAGGCAGTCAGTTCGGGTCACCTGAGGCAGAGGATCCCACAGTAAGAATAGTGCAACATGAAAGAGAAGGACATCTTTGGTTGTGGTAAGATTTTACACAACTATTCTTTTTTAGAAGTAGAAGAGTCAGGTTTGAAACTTGAACATAGTAGATTGTTTTAAGTTGCCAGATGTACCACTTTTTGCATCAGAGGACAGAGTTGTGAATGATTTAAAGTAAGCCTTTAGAGTTTTGACTCTTAAATCTTGGTTTAGGACAACAGAAGGGAAAGAAGATTGTATTGAGTTGGACGATGTTAGTTCTTTTAAATATGGTTTGTGACCAAAAATATTTTTAGGCCTTGAAAGAGAGTTTATGGCAAGAGTTTTAAAACAATAGGAATGTTTTTTTATACAGGAAGATAGGGCACAATTAGATCAGCCCAGGTTTTATTTTAATTTGGATTTTGATCCACCCTTTTGTATTTTGGATGAAATGTCATATTTTTAGGCTGCTGGGTTGATTTGGGGGTTATTTCAGGTTTTTTAAGGAAGCAACTTATGTCTGACCCCAGTTGATGGTATTTTTAAGTTTTGCCCAAAGTCCATAAATCTCAGAACAATTCTCCTGGATGTGTTATTTTTTCACCTCTTTCTAATCATTTGAAGATTAATATACGTTGCAGCAGTGCGTAATTGTTTCAGACTAAAAACACAACTCAGTTTCTACAAGTGATGTATGCTGTTAGCTTTCTGGAGGAGTGCATTTTGCTAGTAATAGATGCAAAAGGTCTTTAAACTAGCATTTTCCATTTATGTGGCATGCAAGTCATACAATTTGATGTCCTCCTCATCACTTTTGCAGTATTCTTTACTCTATAGAGATATTCTGCTGAGGAAAGCAAATGTCCAGCCAGCATACCAAAGCCTTTACATCTTCCAGGCATGTATGCCAGATGTATACCCTACATATGGTATATGGTACATATGTGATGTATGATAGCTTAATCCTCAGAACTACTTTGCATCCAGTTTGAACACTACATGTGAATTCTATCTGCAAACCAGTCACAAAGTTGGTTCTGCTTCCGAGCCTTCTAGCTGTCTTCCTTCCTTTCTTTTTTCCTCTTATTGCCTTTGTTTGCATGTCAGGCAGGAAGGGAAAATGTGAGCATGACAGACAGGTTCCTCATAATGATAAACATAGTGGCCTTTTTGTTTGGGTGCTACCCACGACCAAACATAGTGTGAGATTGTCAGGTATTTGTCCCTAAGATACTCCACATTCGTCTGTTGTCTATCTATTTATTTGGAGAACCAGCAGTTGAAGCTTCTGGCTGTGGGGTACCATGGTTGAATTTACAGCTTTCAGCCACTGCTTTAAAAAGAAATCCACAAGAGCACAAACTTATCCTGCTGCTGCCCAGCCTCCAACAGATATCTCTATCGGGTTGGATAAAGAACCCAAGGACCATCTGGTACTGTTATCAGCTTCTTCTGTCCGCAGTCCAGTTGGAGGCCATCTCATGGAGCTGTCTATCCACACATTTGCTGAGGCTGTGCCTGTGTTTGTGCAGATCTGGAGTGGGAATATGGCTGTTTGCTTTTTTTTTTTTTTCTAGAGGGACCTAGGGGGAGTCCTCATCAAATGTTTGCCAGGGAAGAGGTGCCTGGTACCCTCATTGAATCTAGGGAGGAGGTTGAACCTCCTAGATTTGTTAAAGGTGATCTTTCTTTGAAAAAGAAGCAGATGACTAAGCATGTTGCCCTTGTAGCTAGGGATTCACACACAGAATGGCAGAATTTTACTCTGGGGCTTTTCAATGCTGTTATGGCTCTTAAGCCTCCTCAAGGATTATTTGTTCGTACTTTTGTTCCCTTGTCTTTCATTCCTTCCAAGTATCCTAAGGTTTCCTCTGATGAAGAATTACATTCTGGTGAGGAGTCGTCGGCTTACTCCTCTCAGATCCACTCTCCCCTTGCCCTAGAGTCTAGGGAAGAAGATTCACTTTCTCCTGACTCTCCTGTGGAAGAATGGTCTTTTGGGGATGTGATAGTTCATATGCTGGAGCACTTTAAGTGGAAGTGTTCCCAGGTTTCTGATTTTCAAAAAAAGATACTGTGAAACCCTTACAAATAGATTCTCCTCAGCCTTCTGCAGTCTCTCCAATGCTGGCTGCCCTCTTGGATACTTTCACTTCAGCTTCTCATGCCCCTGATTCTCGGCCTCCTGTCCCTAAGAAGCCAAAGAGGTTCTGTAAAGTTCTTGAAGAATAAAGCCCTTTCTCTGATTTCTATGACCACTGATAAACCATACAGGTTGTCTGCTTGTAAGCTTTTACCTTCTGATAAGGACAGCCATGTCATGGGCAAGTATGGTAAAGAAGTATATACCTCTGCTACCTTGGCCTTCAGGGTAATTACCCAGACCCATATGACTAGGTATATCCTTTATCTCTCCTCTCCCAAATTGGGGGCATTCTAGTTGATTTGCCTGATTCAGAGGGTAAGATGTCTGCCATTTCCCTTTTCAGCTCTGCTTCTCAGGTGGTTTGTCATTCTGTTAAATGTAGTTATGATGTTGCTGATGCCTCCTCTAGGGCATCTGCATCTGACTTTGTTATGAGCAAATGTTCTTGGTTGCACCTCCAGGCTCTGCCTGAAGACATCAAGGCCAAATTATTACATTCCCCCTTAGACAACAAAAATCACTTGGGTAGTGCTGCAGCTGAATTATTTGAAGATCCTTCAGGATAAGTGTAAAGTTGTGCATGATTTGAAACCTATCTTTGTCTCTACTGATCCTAAGTTTCTGAGAAATTGCCCTTCTAAGCCTTACTTCATTCATAGGTAGCCTAAATAGTCTTCTAGGGACAAGAGGGCTTCTAGGAGGGTTTTTCCAGACAAGCTTTCTCAGGGTCAAAAGATGCCTTTCCCTGACATGTCTGCTTCTATTTCACATTCAGCTGCTCTTACCCTTTGGCCAGATTCCTCTAACCACAGGTTGACTCTCTTTTCCTGTTAGGTCAACAGATAACCCATGGCACTTTGTACTTTCCATTATGCAAAATGCTTGCTTTATGGCTTTGGAAATCCCTTACTCCATATTCAGGCCTTCCTGTCCCTCCTCCTTGTCAGCTGCCACGTTTTCCTTTGGTTCTTCAGGATCTGGTGGTACAGGGAACCATCCAACCTGTCCATTGTCTCAGTAGGGAGCAGTTTTTTATTTAAGGATGTTTCTGGTTCCAAGGAAGGAGGGGCCACGGAGCCCCATTCTAGTCCTGTCTTTTCTCCACACATTTCTCAAGGTTCCCTCTTTCAGGATGTAACTTCTTCATACACTTTTTTTCCCTCTGATGGTTCCTCAAGCCTTTCTGGTATCCCTGGATTTGAAGGACACTTACCTCCACATTCATGATCACCCTCTATTCAGGAGGTTTTTACTTTTCAACGTTTCTTCCTCTCATTATCAATTGTGTGCTTTGCCTTTTTGTCTTTCTACAGCTCTTAAGGTCTTTCTCAAATTTCTTGTCTTGTGATAGCCTGCTGCAGACTTTGGGAATTCATATTCTCTTATTTGGATGACCTTCTGATTCAAGTCTCCTCTCTGCAGCTCCTGTTTCAGTGTCTACACCTCACTGTGGTTATTCTGCACAGTGTGGAGATCTTCCTTAGTTCATAGGTTCATAGATTAGTACTAAGCTAACTGCCCTTGTGAGGCATTTTAAGCCTAGCCAATTATCCCTTGTGAGACTCGAACCCTGCACCTTGTGTTTGTAAGGCAAACACCTTAACCATTAGGCCACCCTCCCAACCTTACTTAATCTCAAAAAGTCTATGTTGACTCCCTCTCAGGACCAAGTGCTCCTGGTTTGCAGGATTCAGACCATTCCAGTGCTGGCTTGTTTCCTACCTTCACAGGTCCTTTGTTTGACTGCTTATTTCCAGTCTGCTTTTCCTCTTCAAATCCTTCCTGCAAAGGATATTCCTCTGAGCTGTAGGGTGCATAGCATCCACCATTTCAGTGGTTCCCTTTGCCAAACTCCACATCAGGAAATTTCAATAGCATCTTACAACAGTTTGGCTGCAACACTGCCACACTCTGGATTATCTAGTTCCTCTCTTGCCTCGACTCAAACTTGAGTTCCATTGCTGGATTCACCAGATTTCCCTGACTCCAGGTAAACATTTTCAGGTTCTTCTCTCTTTTCTCTGGAGCTGTTAACAGATGCTTCAGATCACAGTTTGGTAGCTTCCTCAACAACCTCAAAGTCCATGGTCTTTGGTCTCAAAAACAATTGGCAGACCATATCAACATAAAAGAGATGAGGGCTGTGTTCTGTCCAGGTTTTTCACTTCCTTTGGGTTCCAGGTCCTCTAAAGATTTTTGCATGCAATACCACAGTTGTGGTACACCATCAAGCAAGGGGTCACAAAATCTTACCACCTTTACAGGCTGGCTGTTCAGGTTAGGCATTTTGCAGTCTGTCACTTGGTTCTTCAGGTGGTCTACATTCTTTCAGAGCATACACTTGTGCTAGACTCTCTGAGCAGGTACAGGACAAATTCTCACGAATGGATGCTTCACAGGGAGGTTTTTCTGGACATTGTACATTGATGGTGTACTGCTGAAGTAAATCTTTTTGCCTCTCTAAAAGAATAACTTCCTAAGTTCTGTTCAAGAGTGCCACGTCCTCTGGCTTGGAAAGTGGGTGCCATGTCTTTTTCTTGGAAGGGTGTTTCTTTATGGCTATCCCCCCTTCCTCTTCTACCAAAGGTCCTGTGCAAGTTCTTGAGATGGGCCCAAAATCTTGGAGGTGACTCCCTTTTGGACCAAACAGTACTGGTTCCCCCTTCCATTTCATCTAGCCAGGGGCAGTCAGCACAAGTTACCTAACGGGACTAATCTTCTCACACAAGACAAATGGATCTGTTACTCAACCTTCATTTGACACTTTGTGTGATAGGGTTTTGATTTGCTTAGGCACTAATTTTCTGAGTACATGCTTCAGGTTTTGCATGAGGATTGAAAACCCACTACTGAACAATCATTTGTGATTAAATGAAAGATATTTTGTATTTGGTGTCTCAAGCATTACCTGGAACCTTTTTCTGTGTATTGGGAGTGGGGGGGGGGGGTCCTGCATCTTTTTTTACTTGCGAGTTCAAACTTCAGACCAGTGACAAGTGGAGTACCACAGAGTTCAGTCCTGTGTCCTCTCCTGTTTGCTATCTACTTCTCTGAATTACTGAATTACAGGCTAACACAGAAGGTCTTTGGCTAATGAAGTTCGCAGATGACTACAAACTAGAAGCCATAATCAAAACTCCTAACGATGTGGCCATCCTGCAAAAGGGTCTCACTGAGACAGATGCCTGGTGTCAAAGCCATGGCCTCAAGTTCAATGCCAAAAACTGCGTTGTCATCCCCTTTAGTAAAAAAACTCTGTACCCATGAACTACCAGATAGGCGGTAGTCTGCTTAACACCGAAAGTATGATAAGAGACCTTGGGACACAGATGGACAGTAGTCTCTCCTTTGATAATCACATCGCCACAGTAGTCAGGAAATCCTTCTATGTGGCACACCTCATCACAAAAGGTTTCTCATGAGGAAAAAAGAGGTCATTGTTCCCCTCTACTCATCACTCATTAGACCCATTATAGAGTACAACACCCCTTTTGGTATGTACCTCACAAGACATCTACAACAACTGGATAGGCCGCAGTAATACCTCACAAAGAGGATTACCGGCCTCAAACAGATGCCCTATACATACAGTCTCAAAAAACTCCAGCTTTATTTTGTTGCATATCGCCTAGTCAGAGGCAGTATTTGCCTAACATACAAAGCTATGTCAAACCCAGAGCTGTTGGACATGCTTCACTTAAAGAAATCTCAATCCTGCCGAGCTACACGCTCTAGGGACCTAAACCTTGTCACCAAAATAAACAGAACATGCTGGAGGGATAGATTCCTGTCCCAGAGACTTCCCATAATCTGGAACAAATTACCTATCTATATCAAAAATTAGCACTCTGAGAAAAATCTTGATGGGAAATAGGAAATTCACCCCGGGGATCACTTCTGTGGCTCTGCTCGACAAGGGGACAGGAATATTTTCTTAGGTGGCGAAACCCAGGGTACCTTTTTGGCTAGGCTTATATAGGCCCTAGGGCCAAAAGCCTAGTATCTACCTATGAACCTATGAGTTGCTCAATTTCAGCTTGGCATCACCTGTTAAAAACGTGGACAAGGATGTCTCTTCATGCTAGTCCTCCTTTTATGCCCATGGTGGTTAATGATTTATCTTTGAATCAATCCATTCATCTTCCTTCTTTTTTCCCTTCTCTAGCAAATTCTAGTGAGAGGGTTCTTCTCGCCTTGCATTTGTAGACAGCTCAGGTATTATTTGGACAAGACAAAACATCAGGAAATCTGAGCAGATTTGTGTTTCCTTTCATGACAGGAAATTGTATTTGACGGTCAGGAGCAGCCTTAGGTCAACTGGTGCCGAAGGCAAAAGGACTCCACGGCACCCCCCACCACACCACCTGGCTCCCCATCCTGATCTACCTACACCAAATAAATACTGGAAAAGCCCCCCCCCCCTAATAGAGCGGCAGCCGCCTAGTTGGCTTATGCCTAAGGCCGGCATTGTTGACGGTATCTAAACAAACGGTCTCCTCCTGGATTTTTAAAGCCATTTCTTCTTGTTATTCTTTTCATGGCAAGTAACTTTCCTATTTTGTTCATTCTTATTCTAATAGGACATGGCCTCTCTTGATGCTTTTTTTCAAGAGTTTGAACACTAGATCCATCCTGGAAGCTGCTAGTTGGTCATATGTTCACAGTTTTTGTAAAGAATTACAAGTTGGATGTCATTTCTTGGGCCAGCATGGGTTTTGCCAGGGCTATTCTTTATGGATTTTTGAAGGGCTCCTCTGTGGCTTCTTTTCCCCATATTTTACAGTAGCTTTTGCACTTTCCCAAGAGTAAAGATTACTGCAACAGGGATAAGGAAAGACATAGTACAGTTGTGCAAGATCTCCCCATAACAGTAGATATCCTACTTCTCACCATTTAGAGTATTCTCTCCCTGTCTCCTACTCCCAGTTACTTTTCTGATTTTCCTTTTGGCCAAGGGGTCTTTCTTTAATCTTTCTTCTTTTCGTCCTGGATGTACATGTTAGTACTTTCCTCTAGGTTAGCTCCGATTATTCTGGACTTCAGTTCTGAGAATTAGGCATTCACATTTTACATGTGTACCTTATGCCTTAACGTAGGACATAACTCTGACATACAGAGCCTGGAAGATGTAAAGGCTTTAGTTTGCTGGACGGATATTCCTCTGTCATCAGCAGGTTACCCTCACGAAGAGTAAAGAGAGCTGCAACAGTGAGAAGTAGGATGTCTGCTGGTATGGTATGATCTTACACAAAAATACTTTTTATAGGGCTGATCTCTTAGAATTGGTGTAACCAAAACTGTTTATTTTGAGACATATTGTTATTAAAACTGTGGCACAGCAGTGGGCGCTTAGTTTGCAGAGCTACACCAAGTTTATACATCTATATGTAATACACACGCGCGCACACACACACACACACACACACACACACACACACACACACATATATATTTCTCTCTCTCTCTCTCTATATATATATATATATATATATATATATATATATATATATACACATACACACACACATACACATACATATGTATGCATGCACATTTTTGCACACATACGTGTGTGTGTGTATCATCATCATCCTCCCTTTTTTTGCATTTTTTACATGAGGTTGGGGTATTGTGTTAAATGTCGCCATCTCTCTCGATTCAGTGCCACAGTCATGCCTGTCTTGTATCTTCACTCACACAATCTATCCACCTCTTTGCTGGACGTCCTCGTTTCCTCTTACCTTCTTCCTGTATGTCCCAAATCTTCTTCACCAGATAATCTTTTGCTTTTCTCCACGTGTCCAAACTACCATAATCTGTTCTCTCTTCTGCAATTGAAGATACTTTGGCTTCTGCTCTTATGTCCTCGTTTCTTCTTCTGTCCCACAATGTGGAACTTACCACTCTTCTCAGGCACTTCATTTCCATACTCTCTAGCTTCCTCATCTGCTCTATTTTACTATCCAGGTTTCTGTACCATACAGTAGCACTAGTTGCACCACTGTTTTGCACACCTTACTTTTCAGCTTCTTTGGCATTCTTCTGTCATAGACTACACCTGAGACTGTATGCCAGTTGGCTGCAGCCCCTCTGATTCTAGCTTTCACTTCATTCACACTTCCTTTCTCCCAGATACCTGAAGCTATTAACCTGTTCTACTGTCTTCCCTTTTATCCGAGTTCTCAGCTTCTTATTTCCCCAGTTTGCTGCCATTACCACTGTCTTATCTGTACTTAGTTTCATCCCATGTGTGTTTTTGCATTCCATTCCCCTATCCTTTGCTAAAGTTCTTGCTTAGTCTGCCTGTAATGCCACATTGTCTGCATACAGCATCTTTGTTGATCTGTCCCCTCCAATCTGTTTGCTAATGTAGTCCATCACCAGTATGAACAGCAGTGGGCTCAGAGCTGAACCGTGGTGCACACCTACTCTCACTGTGAGACCTTTCTGTGAAGACTGAACACTGTTCGTACTTGAGTCATTGGGTCCCTGTACATAGCCTTCACTAATTCTACCAATGTTTCTGGGACTTTGAACCACTGCAGTACTGCCAAAATCAGCTTTCTTGGGACCTTGTCATATGCTTTTTCCAAGTCTAGGAATGCCAAGTTGGAGACTCTCCTCATCTCTAGTTTCTGTCTCACTGCAAACATCGGGTCATTTGTGCTGCATCCTGATCTGAATACAAACTGCTAATCTCCTATCTTACATTCTACTACTCTGCATATCTGTTTATAAATCAACCTCTCCAGAACTTTCTTGAAGTGTGACAGGAGCTTGATGCCTCTGTACTCCTCACAGTTGTGGATGTCCCCTTTGTTCTTCTGTACTGGCACAAGTATGCTTATTCTCCAGTCATCTGAATGCACTTCTCTCTCCACACTGCTGTAAGTACCCTTCGGAGCCATTTCTCCCCAATCTCACCTAGCATCTTTATCATATCTGCTGTGACCTCATGTGAGCCTACTGCTTTCCCTGACTTCATTTTCCTTAATGCTATTCTTATTCTAGGGTGGGCTCCTCCTCTTCTCTCACCATAGACTGTTTATGGAGCAGTACAGCTTCTGTGAGTTGTTCATTCAGAAGCTGCTGGAAATACTCCTTCCATTTGCCTTTGATATCCTGTGGACTGATGAGCAGGTTGTTGCTGGCATCCGTTATGAGGAGTGTCTGACTGTAGTCTTTATCTTTGCCTTGCAACCTGGTATACTTTGTGCCATCTACTAAATCACTTTCCAGAAGCTGGTAGAGTGCCTCTGATACCCAGTTCTTTGCTTTTTGCACTTCCTTTCCTAGTTTCTTTGTTAGCCAACCAGTATTCCTTCCTTGCTTGGTCCATCTTTTCTATTTCCCACTTTTTCCTGCACTCCTTTCTTTTGATGACTTACTGGACTTCTGCATTCCACCAACAGCTTTTCTTATGTACTTTATTTCTATACCTAGTCTGGCCACATCAGTTCTGTAGTCCTCACACTTGCTGTTTTGATGTGCTGTCATTCTTTAACTCTGCCCTGATGTCCTTCATGGATGCATCTGCAGTCATAACAAGTGGGTTGTCCTGTCGTCAGGCAGCCCTGCAGTCGGCCGGATTCCAAAGTCCGGGTCCGGCTTCGGCTGATGTCGCACTCCACCCGACGTCATCTCTGTTGGTCTTCGGGTATAAAAGCATCAGCCGACGCCATTTTCCTCCGTCTTTCTTGCCGCGTGGCGCCCGAAGCAGAAGCTGTTCGCAAGTGCCGGTCGGTCGGATCCAGAGATTACTTCTACGAATACTACAAGACTTCTAAAGCTAAGTACCCGTTGGGGAATCTTTCTTGCCTCAGCCGATGTCAGAAAAAGTTAACAATTGTTTAACCTGTGGGAAACAAATACCTCATAAAGATTTCCACTCTTACTGTCTGCCTTGTTTAGGCCCAGCCCACGACGTAGCAGCCTGTTCGCCTGTGCCTCTTTCAACCGACGCGCTTAGGCGCCGGTCGGAGTTTGCAGAACAGTTTTTCGGTTCTGATTTTGCGTACATTATGCCGCCGGATCCTCGACTACCCCAAAAACGCAAAGATAAAGACCGACACTGGGTCCGCGGTTTCGCCGAAACCACGGTAAAGCAAACATGAGTGTCTCGGTTCGCCGAAACCGAGAAAACTGCTCAAAGTACAGCTGAACCTATTCTTACAACTGAGGCCCCTGCTACAACTCTTGAATCGACCTCAGAAATTTTACCCACTACGGTGGTTGACTTATCAGACACCATCCCCTTGGATGTCTCTACCCCAGCACGTGGTGCTGCTAGGCCTCCAGCTGCCATGTCCATTAAGGCCTTCGCCAGGGCTAAAGCAGCCAAGACTACTAAAACAGTGCCTGTTAAACCCCCACATCCAGGCCCTCTTCTAGTTCTCAAATGCTTTCTTTGGCAGAAGATTTAATTTCTTTAATTAGAGGATCTCAATCTCACCCAGACAGGGCCTCTCAGCCCCAGAGAAGAGACCTAGGGCAGAGCCCCCCGAGCCTGTGTCTTCTGATGATTCTGCTGATGAATCAGACATAACTGACCAGCCTGAGGCTCCCTTCTCCAATTTTGAAGATTCTGATGCTGAAGAATCCATTCCAGCTGCTTCCCCACCAGAAGAATTCTCCTTTGGGGAAACCTTGCATGCCATGCGAGAACAGTTCCAATGGCAGCAACAGGATTTTTCAGACTCCAGAAAAAGACTTAGGACCTTTCTGCACCTCCCACAGCACAGGCCCTTAGCTATACCTCCTGTTCTCAATGTGGTGGATGATGCTTTCAATGATGTTTGCTCCGCTCCAGATTCTTTACCCCCAGCCCCTGCCAAACCAGACAGATTTTACAGGGTGCCAGATACTCATCACCACCTTTACAAGGCCCCACTTGCAGACCCAGAAACTATTTCCCAGGGTCCCAAGGCAGTAGCGACCACAGCTAAAACCCTATTCCTTCTGAAAGGGAAGCAAGGTCACTAGACAGATGGGGTAAAAGGTCTACACTTCAGCTACTCTCTCAGCTAGAGCTTTAAACTGTCAGTTTCACATGATACAATACCAAGAGTTTATGCTTGATCAGTTAACTAAAAAACTAACCACTGATGAATCTCTTGATAAGAAATATGTATTAGAGATGGTAAATAACATACAACAGGTTAGCAACCATTCCTTAAAATGTGGCTATGATGCACCTGAGGCTTCATTTAGATCAGCCATGACAGGCACAGTGATAAGAAGGCATGCATGGCTAAAGGAACAAGCTTTACCGGATCATGTTAAAGCTAAGTTGCTAGATGCTCCTATGGACAAGACAAGTTTGTTTGGTACACCTGCCCAGCAGGTTATGAAGAAAATGGAAGAAAAGGCAAAATCTGTTCAAACTGTTAAAGATTTCCTGCAGGTTCAACCCCCAAGGTTTAGCAGGAACTGGCCTGCCAAAAATTGGTCCTTTCCTGACTCCACAAAATTTCAAAGGGGCAGGAATAGACGTTCCAGAGGCAGAAACCAATCCAGAGGAGGTGCCTACAGAGGACGACAGTGGCAAGGTAACAACAGAGGCACAGACACAGCCACTGCCACTACATCAGCACAACCACAGTGACTTAATCCTAAATCCGCCTACCAGGGAACAAATAGCAGCTCCTCTAGGCGGAAAGTTAACCTTATTTTCAAAGAACTGGCACTACATAACAAAAGACAAGTGGATTTTACAAACCATAGATCAAGGTTACGGTTTCACTTCCACACTTTACCAGTCAAAAGAGGAATGCCAAATCTACCTCCAAATCAGAAAACAGAGGCTCGCCAGATAATGGAGTTAGCAAACATGAGAGCTGTGGAAAGAGTGCCAACAGCAGAACAAGGAAAGGGGTTCTACTCCAGACTATTCCTAGTTCCAAGAAAGGAAAAAAGTTGGAGACCAATTCTCGACCTGTCCACCTTAAATACATACATCATTGTCCCAAAATTCAAAATGCTGACCCTACAGCAACTTCTTCCATGCTGGGCAAGGAGTCTTGGCTGGTAACTCTAGATCTCAAGGAGGCATACCTGCACGTCCCCATTCGACCAATCTGCAGAAGATACCTCAGATTTCTTGCAGGATCAGAGCACTATCAATTCTCAGCATTGCCCTTTGGCTTATCTACTGCGCCCAGAGTATTCACAAAATGCCTGGCATCAGTAATCGCCATTGCAGACTACAGGAGTTCAAATTTACCCATACCTGGACGACTGCCTGCTACAAGGGGACAACAAAAGCAAGCTGACAACAGATTTACAAAGGGTCATTTACTTGCTACAAGGACTGGGATACACAGTCAATTTACAAAAGTCAAGGCTGATACCATCCCAAACAAGGACATTCTTGGGCGGAATTGGACACAGTACAACAAATGGCATTCCTGACTACAGAAAAACAAAAGAACTTCCTCTTTACTTCTTGGCACTAACAAAACTGAACAAGTTAACAGCAAGAAAAGTTCTGCAGGCCTTGGGCTTCATGGCATCATGCATAATCTTGGTCCCATTTGCCAGACTACATATGAGGAAACTACAGTGGTACCTAAAGAATTTATGGTCCCAACACAGACACAGTCTAGAAACAGAAATCCCACTAATTCCATGCTTAAAACAGGAGTTCCTATGGTGGGCTCAGGCATGCCAGTCAAACCCAGGCCTACCCTTTCGCAGATGTCAACCAAGCCAGACCATCACAACAGACGCTTCAGACCTAGGATGGGGGGCCCACATGCTGGACAAATGCGTGCAAGGATTGTGGACACAGGATCAACTTCACCTGCACATCAATCTAAAAGAAATGCTGGCAGTAAAACTGGCAATCCAAAAGTTCAAACCATTTCTCAAAGAGGGCCAGTTGATGATAAGAAACAGGGAGGCACTCATTCATACCCCCTATGCAGAATGACCTTGGAGCTGTGGACCCTGGCACTCAGCTACAACATTCAGTTACAGGCAATATTTGTACCGGGGAAAGACAGTACTCTAGCAGACATATTAAGCAGAACCACTTCGGATGCCCACGAATGGAAGCTGCACCCGGACATCTTCAAGACCATCTCGAAGAAATGGGGAATGCCACAGATAGACCTATTCGCATCACCTCTCAATCACCAGCTCAAAAATTCTGCACAAGGACATTCCACCCACTAGCATGGAAAGTGGACTCACTCTCCTTCAACTGGAAAGGCCTAACAGCATATGCATTCCCACCTCTTCCTTTGATACACAAGGTACTACTAAAAATCAAGGAAGAACGTCCAAGGATAATCCTGATAGCTCCAAACTGGCCAAGACAACACTGGTACCCACTACTGAAGAGCATGTCTCGAGCAATATGTAATACCCTGATGCCTTTGATGTTAACTCAGAACAACTACAGCATCATACATCCAAACCTAAAACGCTGCAACTGACTGCATGGAACATCACATAGCAGCAGCTAATCCAGAACTTTCCCAAAGAGTTAAAGACATTATTCTTGAAGCACGCAGACCTTCAACAAGAAGGAACTATGCTGGAAAATGGAAAAGGTTTGTCATTTGGAGTACGGAAAGAGGAAAAGATGTGTCAAACATAGATATGCCTAACATTCTGGAGTATCTGGCGAACTTCTTCATTCAGGCCTGTCCTACTCCTCCATCAAGATACATGCATCAGCTATTTCAGCAGCATACAGCTTTGATACAGCTGGTGTTTCGCACCCTTTGCTCAGGCAGCTCCTCAGAGGAATCAAGAATGTAAAACCTCCAAGGAAACCACCATTACCAGCTTGGGATTTAAACTTTGTGCTAGAAAAGTTGACACTCTCACCCTTTGAACCAGCAGCAACAGCAGACCTACAACACCTGTCATGGAAAACTGCTTTCCTACTGGCAATTACTTCAGCAAGGAGGGTTTCAGAACTACAGGCCTTAATGGCAGTGCAACCCTTCCTAATCTTCCACCAAGATAGAGTGTCCATGAGGACTAATCCTACATTTATGCCCAAGGTGGTATCCAGAGTGTCTTTAAACCAGGCAATCCACCTACCTACCTTCTTTCCCAACCCACAAAACAGAGGGAAAGAATACTGCATACCTTGGATGTACATAGACAGCTACGCTACTACTTGGACAGAACAAAACATAGCAGAAAGACTGACCAACTTTTGTAGCCTATGCAACAGGAAGGGAAGGAAAAGCTATTTCCAAACAGACAATCTCCAAATGGATAGGAAATTGCATACGATACTGTTACTCCTTCCATGGAAAACCAATTCCACAGAACATAAGACCTCATTCTACAAGGGCAACAGCCACTACCACAGCCTTCTTACGAGGAGTGGCAACCAAAGACATTATTGAGGGCTACTTGGACCTCCGTGCATACATTTGCCAAGCATTATAATTTGCCTCTATATTCCAGATCCCGAGCAGGGTTTGCCACTGCTGTACTGCAAGGGATCCTAAACACACCATAATCTACTTTTATCCTCCTCCCCTAGTTGGCTATGGTATTCTACCTACTTGTTATGACTGCAGATGCATCCATGAAGGACATAGTACAGTTTTGTACCTACCATAAATGTAGATGTCCGAACTGGATAGCATCTGCAGTCAGGATTACCCTCCCTCCTTCCCCTCTGTGGTACTCCTAGGGTGTTTACCCTCCTAATAGCTAGCTGTTGGGGGGGAGTCTTTTATGGTGTATTTGTTTGTATATATGTACATATATGCTTATTGTTGTGTTTACCTCTATCTATTTGGAAACATTGGCATCTATCCAAATTTTAGCCTGCAAGAGGGCTACTGGCATCTGGGGCAAGAAACACTGAGGAAAATGGCGTCGGCTGATGCTTTTATACCCGAAGACCAACAGAGATGACGTCGGGTGGAGTGTGACATCAGCCGAAGCTGGACCCGGACTTTGGAATCCGGCCGACTGCAGGGCTGCCTGACGACAGGACAACCCACTTGTTATGACTGCAGATGCTATCCAGTTCGGACATCTACATTTATGGTAGGTACAAAACTGTACTTTCCTCCTCCTCCTTGATTGTTAGAGTGCTGAGTAGTTCCTTAAACTGTTGTACTTTCACTTCAGTCAGCTTCCAGGTCTTCAGCTTGGTCTCTGACCTTAGAACCATCTCTGACCACTGCTCACAGCTGGTTGTGGGAACCAGTGGTTTAGGCTGTCGGCTGACAGCTTCACTGGGGATGACTGTGCAGTCATCAATTCTAATACAGTGCCCTTTCCTTACTAGGAGAAAGTCTACCTGAGTTGCATGTTGGCAACTCTTGTTGGTGATCTTGTGACTGTCTGTCTTACTGAACCATGTGTTGGCTGCTATCGTGCCATTTGCCAAATATAAGTCTAGATTGGCCTCTCCTCCTGTATTTCTGTTGCTCCACCCATGTGGACCCAGTCAGTACTCGTATCCTGTTCTGTCTGTCCTGATATATGCATCTGTCACCCATTATCAATACTAATTCGTTGTCCTACTTTATCTAGTAGGTAATTCAAATGCTGTCTGAATGCATTCTCTTCCTCACTATTACAGTCCTGCTGTGAATCATAGGTTAAGAATATGAATATTGCCCTGTCAGTATTCAAGTTTGAGTGCCATGAGTCTGTCACTAATTCTAATGATATCCCTCGCTGCCTTCTGAAGTCTGCCTGTCACCACAATTCCAACACTATTTCTAGCCAGTCTTCCTCCTGAGTAGTAGACTCTGGATCCTAAGCCAAGTGGCTTCAGTGCATTGTCCTTCCTTCATGTCTCTTGGATACATAGCACTATCAGGTTATACCTCATATCATGTGTTCCGGCCCCAAAATCAGGACCGAACCACAAAAGGAGGGGGAGTATCCATATTCATAAAGGATACCCACACCTCCAGGTTAGTGGCAACGTACGAAGCATCGGAGACCATCCAGGTGCAATTAACCATAGGTAAAACTGCCCTACAGTTTGTAACATGCTACAGACCACCTTCTCAAACTCAGGAAACCCACACAGCCTTCCTGAAGACACTGGAGAGTATGAATGTCTCCAAACACCATCATATTGGGTGACTTCAACTACCCAAACATAGACTGGGAACATTACTCAAGCCCCAACACCCTAGCCCAAAGGTTCCTTGAGTTCATAAACTCAAATGCTATGGAACAACTAGTCACCATTCCCACAAGAGGAGAA